>NW_026606570.1:6117500-6205000 GCF_029890125.1 Rhinichthys klamathensis goyatoka | reverse complement strand
CTAACCTATCTCCTAATCTTACCTGTGTCAGCGTGCCATAAACAGTGTCAGTGTCAGACTTAGTTCATCAAAAAAGAATATTCTCTTATCACTTACCCTTCCAAACCTTTATGACATTTTTCTGTGGTACGTAAGATAAGATGTTTTAAAGAATGTTGGTTACCTTACCAGTTTAGTCATTTTGCCACTTTCATTGCATGGACATACTGAGGCATTTTTAATAATATCAAATGTGGATTTGATCTTGGCAGCTGTTGTGATCTGATGTTGGGGTCTGTCATGTTTCTGGTAGGTGTCAAGGACAGCCACTCGGCCCATTGCATCAGGGGAGATCACACCGTTTCGGGCTCTGGTTTTCCTCGGAGGCCAGCTGAGTTTAGCACTGGGGGTCCTGCTGTGCCTCAATTACTACAGGTATTTCATATTTTAGTTTTTTTAAACAATATTTGTATGTATTTTTTGCCAACCATTGGGAATTTTTACTTTCAAGTTGATATTATACTAATAGCAAGGAGCTCGTAGGCTGCTCTGCCGTACATTGTCAAAACAACAGCAGTTATACTCTACACAGGTCATTAAACTACATTATCACATCTGGTTGAATGATTCTGATTGGTTAAGGCACAGATAAACTTAGAAAATTTCAACATATGGCTGTTCATCAGGGGGCGCATTACAAAAAGATCCTAACTTTAGAATCCTAACCATGTAACCATGGCAATTTCAGTTTGGACCTCGTTTAGGACAAAAGCTATTACAAAATGACATTTCTTAAGTGCAAAATCTTATCTTAAGTTACCACAGATAGGAAAATGGTAGAAGCATCCTAACCCCACAAAAAAAATCCTAAAAACTGTCTTAACTTTAGGACAACCCCAATGGTGTCAAAATAATTTGAAAGCCAACTATAAAAATCACATAATAATAGCCCTGTTTGAGAATGACGTTGCATTTTTTTAATGATACAAGATGAAGAACAGTTTGATGGTGGAAAGACTTTGTGAACACCCAAAAGATGTACTTCACTTTGACAACAAAACTCTGACAAATAATTACAGACTCCTATGAAATAAAAGGATTAGGCTTTGCCTTATCTGCCAAGCTTATCAAAACTTTACTCAATGAAAAGCACCACTTATTTTGTTTCTCCATTTTAATCTCAGTTATTTATCTGAGTTTTTTCCGTTTTACTTCACAGCAGCTGTTTGCACATAGTTGGTTGCTTGGTAACAGACCTTAGAGTTGATTACCGAACTCGCTGGAGGGGTTTAAGATTTCCTAACTACAGATAAGATGAGATTTTGTAAGATAAATCAACATAAGATTTGCTTCTGTAATACAAATTTGTGAAAAATCCTAAATTAACTTGTCTGATCTAAACTTAAGACTTAAGATAGAACGTTTCTGCAATACGCCCCCAGAAGCCGATCTCCATTTATTATCAGGATGTCAGTCCAAATCCTGGTTTAGGCACAAAGTCACTGAGGTCACCAATCTGAGTTTCTAGGCTCCAGTTTGTTTGTCAGATGGTAATTTCATCTCCCCTGGCCCTGCATGTCAGTTGCTCACCTCACAAACGTCAGCTTCCGTTACAAAAGGGTACAAACACACACACACACAGTGATACACAGATACACAGCTTTTTCAATGTCTGAGTTGGTTGAGCTCTAGCTCTGACGAGGAGCTTTCCCAAAACATAATAAGGTATACTTTCTCTAGTCATTATTCTCTAGTGATTGAAGATGAAAAGTAAAGTAAATGCTTTTATATAAGCTTGAAGATGTAATTTAGAAGGATACATTTTAATTAATAACTTGATTACCAACCATTTAAAGGATATACATTGAAACGGAAGTGGATTCAAGAATCCACCCCTTCAATGCAAATAAGCAAATACCATCGATTTACAACCGTGTAGCTCACTGTAGGTCTGTCTTTAAAGGTTTATAAATTGTTGTTAAAAATCAATTTTCCTGTGGAGAGTTTTTACTTCTGGAACAAACCTGTTGTACTCTATTAGCAAACAACAACGATCCAAACAAGTCCCTGCATTTTTTTTCTTGTTAGAGAAGCTAGGGCTGCGTCTGAAACCGCTCACTCGTTCACTCATTCACTAATCCCTATATAGTATATGGCATTTAAGTGCACTATATCTGCAAGGAGTGAATGAAATGAAGTGAGTGAATTCGGACGCTGACGGTTACACTGCATCGGAGAGCTGGAGCTGTCGCAGAAACGGCTTCGTCACACGTAGTGATAAAACTCCTTTTATCTTACGTTACTTACTTTATAAAATAATATTAACAACAATAACAATTATAATGACTTTATTTTGTAATTATATATACCTCCGTGCCAGCTTTGTAGTTTCATCGATTGAAATTGTGAGAAACTCACGCTCACAGATGACGTGGTCGTCGAGCGCCCTTAGGCGACCGTTATGATTACATTCGAATGAACAGATGATTAACGAATATTTTTAAATCATCCACCAAATTATCATCCCTTCCTTACAGTTTAACGAATTAACAACAATGCCACAAATGATTAAAACACCTGGCTTATAGTAAAACACATTAAATTGAGTTAAAGCCTAAATAATATATTTTAATTAAAAAAAAAATATAGGCCTATACCTATATAATTTACCCTATTAATATCAGTTCATTTTAAATTTAACATTCATCTATATAATATTTTCTCAATATTTTAATGTGTTTTATTCAAGTAATGATTAATATAAAAAAAAAGAAAAAAGCTGTAAAGTAATTTCTGGTTTGCACTTTCACGCGCACTCAGTCCTCTACGCATTGGATTCTGGGAAATAGTGATTCAGCAAGCATAGACATAATATTTATTATGTCTATGTCAGCAAGTGTACATTGGATGTACACTCAAAATCAGAGAGGATTGTGGTTAAAAGTAGTGAACGAATGTAGGGAATGATGTCGTTCACTCAGAATTCGGACACCACTACAAAATGGCCGACACCCTATATAGTGCACTATATAGTGGATAGGGAGCGATTTCAGACACAGCTCATGTCTTTAAAATACACATTACAATAGGAAGAAAAGCTGATTACAATATTTGTTTCATGCCGGCTTTAATTTCTGATAAACTGTGACTTTCCATCTCTCTCTAGCATAGCTCTTGGAGCTGCTTCTTTGTCGCTGGTGGTCACATACCCTCTCATGAAGAGAATCACATACTGGCCGCAGTTTGTTTTAGGTGTGTTACCATTTATTTAATCTTTCTCAAACCCCACCCTTCCATATTACTCTAAAAAATCTAATAAAAGTGAAAGTACTTAGACTGAACATTCTGTGCATGATTTGTCCACCTGTAGGTCTCACTTTTAACTGGGGTGCTCTTCTGGGTTGGTCTGCTGTGAAGGGATCATGTGACTGGTCTGTGTGTTTACCTCTCTATGTGTCTGGTGTCATGTGGACATTGATTTATGACACAATCTATGCCCATCAGGTACGGTGTCCGATTAGTTATCACACCCTAACATAAAGGAGTGGAGTGTACATTTTTCTGATTCACCTCCCTCTCGTGAGTAGGACAAAGATGATGATTTAAAAGTGGGTGTGAAGTCTACAGCTCTGAGGTTCCAGGAGAACACCAAACTGTGGCTGAGTGGCTTTACAGGGGCGATGTTGTCAGGGCTGGTTCTAGCGGGACTTAATGCGGACCAGACTTTGCCCTTCTATTGTGCGGTGTCTGCAGTGGCTATTCATCTCGCACATCAGGTGAGCAAGACAAACTGTAATTGATAATAGTGGCCTGCCTGGGGTTACAAAAAAATTAAGCCTTTAGCTGTATTTGGATGGCCATGTGGAGGTCTGTAAAAATAAATTTGCATGGCACCTCAACTATAAAATTCATGGATTTGGATGGCAAGGTGTTCATGGTGTAGGAGCGAGTTCTGTGACCCTCATGTGGTCAGTCACATGATTGTCAGCTGTAAACAAAATGCATATGCTTGTAATTATATTAATATTTTTTTTTATTATTGTTGCTTAATCTGTTTATTGAACTTTTACAATATTAACAGGATAATGAAACAGGAGAATAAGATTTTTAATTTAATAATAGGAAAATAATATCCTGTTTAATATTTGATTATTTACATTTAGCAAACGCTTTTATCCAAAGCAACTTACGAATGATGAGAGTAATAGAAAGTCAAATCAACAATATGCAAATGTCGTGACCAGTCTCACTCTTATTTAAATCTCCTATTAAAAAAAGACATGCTGTAGTTAAAATGGTTTATCTTGCATTTTCTCAAAATGGTCAGAATGAAGGTTTTGAATATTTGTGCAAGCCCTAATTTATATAAATGTATACAATATTTTTACCATAATAATGAGCCATTTCAAAAGTTTGCGAATTTTTCCCCCCTCTTTTTCTCAACAGCTCCAATTCACTGTAGTGGAGCAGTAATGTAACAAAAAAAAAAAAACATTTGGGATTAAAACTACTTGCATGAAATGCTAGATTAATTTATCTTATTACCTGCATATCAATATTTGCTGAGGAAATCTCTCAAATAAAATAAGTTTTGCATTGACAATATTATGTGTGTTGTGTGTGTTCCATAGATCTACGCTGTGGACATCAACAGACCTGAGGACTGCTGGAAAAAATTTGCTTCAAACCGAAACCTCGGACTGCTTTTATTCTTAGGAATAGTGACTGGAAATTTATGGAAAAAGAGAAACGATGATCAGTATGAAACGCAGCTTAACTCCATTTCAAATTAGAGTCTGTTGGTTGTGCGACTTGTAATAATACCATTGATTTACGAGACATGTAATGTAAACCAGCGTTTCTTTTAAAATATTTATTAAATTGCTACAAACTGGCTCTATTTATTAAATAATTAGAAAACGTACATAACATCTATAAAATTAATTTTAACATCGAGAACAGTGCCAGAAAGTTAAACCTACATAGACCAAAAACACCCAAATATTTTTATACAGTGAATACAAATATAAAAACAACAATGAAAATGACCCCCCTATACAGGTCGATTACAGTATCTGAATCAGATTTGGATTGTTTTAGTAGAGTAACAGAGAAGAGGCCAGCTATTTGTGCATTGTATGCAAAAGAAAATCTGAGGCACCGTGAACGTACCGAAAGAGACTGTAAATCACAGGTAAGAATGTATGGTCATATTTGATGGGAATGGTTCATTTGGATGAAGAAGCGTGTCATTGAGTAATGAGGTCACGAGGAAGCTCTTTCTTCATATGGAGACTCGTAGGCGTCCATGGGTGGACAGGTGCAGACGAGATGTTGGTCTCCGTAGATGTCATCGATCCTTGAGATTGTGGGCCAGAATTTGGTCTCAGGTCTCACAAAAGGCTGGAATAACAGGGTTAAAGATACATTTTAAAACTGGATGAATAAGAACGCATTTGTTTTGTGCGAGGAGTCTGTATTTTACATTGATTTAAGGTACGCACCATGGGGAAAGCAGCATCCTCTCGGGAATACGGTCTGTCCCATGTGGTCGAGGTAATAGTGGCCAATGAGTGAGGAGCCATCTTTGGACGACACATACAAGACAAAATGAAAGTTACATCGGGCAAGGCTATATGCTCATGTTTTTAATAAAGCGCTTCTATTAATTCTTCTGTACATAAATGTGTCTAATTTGAGTAGGCAAGAGGGATACAAATAGTCCTGTTAAGTTAACGCTCACCTTGAGAGGATTAACCCTCGAGTCCATCCGGCCCTCTTCGATGTCTGCGATTTCCTGTCGGATGGCCAGCAGCGAGTCACAGAAGCGATCGAGCTCGGCCTTATCCTCAGACTCCGTGGGTTCGATCATTAGAGTTCCAGCCACAGGCCATGACATGGTCGGTGCATGAAAACCTGCCATAAAAGGTTGTGGAGAATCAGGAAATTGTCATCCATGAGATAACCTGCTTTAAATGTTTTTCTATTTACCATAATCTTGCAGTCTTTTTGCTACGTCAACTGCCTCGATGTTTGCAGACTTTTTAAAAGGCCGCACATCCAAAATAAATTCATGAGCAACGAATCCTGCAAATAATCAGAAATGTTTGTGAGGTACTTCAGTTTTTAGTTTTTTTTTAAGATCAGAAAATACAATATTTCATTCAATAACGCCAACCTTTAGTGCCCCTGAAAAGAATTTTGTAGTTGTTTTCCAGTCTTTTAGCCATGTAATTGGCATTAAGGATGGCCACCTCTGTAGCGTGTCCAAGACCCTTTGAACCCATCATCTGTTGAATGGAAAGTTAATAAAATATAAGATTAATAAATCAGGGGTGCATGATATATTGGTACCATATCAGCCAATATTAGTTATTTATTTATTCGTATTAGCTTGATATTGTGCAGCTCATTTCCTCTATTTTACATTACCTTTGCCATCATCTAAAACTCATTTAAAAGTTAATATTTAAAATCACTAGTAATTTAATCACAATGCAATCTTTAGCAAATATTAAAGTAAATGTTGTACCATATAACGTTGTGATGCCCAAATACACATGTAGGATTTAAAATGACTTTTTTAGCGTTTTATTTTTTTTATACATTTAGGCAAATAGTATAGAAATGTAGGTAATACTTTGCAATAAGGTCTCATTTGTTAACGTTTTGTTCATTGTTAGTTTGTTAATTAATAACAAAGCCTTTGGCTTGCTCAGTTGGGGATATTCAAATTAAATGACCCATCATACCACTGATCAGCTCTACCAAACTTGGATGTCTTTTCCAGTAATAAACAAACACTGTTAAGTTGTTTTGATTGATACTGTGAAGCAGCTTTGATACAATCTGTATTGTGAAAAGCGCTATATAAATATATTTGACTTGACTATAACAAAGATTATTAAATACTGTAGTTTATGTATATGTTAGTTAATAAAAATACAGTTGTTCATTGTTTGATAGGTTCAGTGCTTTAAATAAATGTTAACAAATACAACTTTTGATTTTAATAATGTATTAGAAAATGTTGAAATTAACATTAATTTAGATTGATAAATGTTGAAGTATTCTTAGTTCATGTTAAATTAAGTAGTTAACTAATGAAACCTTATTAAATGTAACCGAAATGTAATATAATTAGTCTGTTTCGGTCAATGTTAATATCAGTACATCACTAATATTCACAAGGTAAGACAGGAAGTGCAGAGGGAGTGTTGACCTTAATGTAAGCCCATGAGATGGGCAGGATAGCGCTGGAGCCCCAGGGAGCGGCGCTGATGGTGCCCAGAGAACTTCCTGCATTCGTGAACTGAATGTTCACCACTGGATGATTGGGCAGGAAGGGGGCAAGATGCTGTTTTCTGTAGGCAAAAAAGTAATTAGGTTAACTGGAGTCAACAGATCAACATTTCTGGTACAGGAAGGTCTGTTCAAAAACACTTACACTCCGATTGGTCCCATTCCAGGGCCGCCACCACCATGAGGAATGCAGAAGGTTTTGTGGAGATTCAAATGAGAAACATCTGAGCCATAGTCTCCTGGTCGACATAATCCAACCTGAATCAAATGGAAACAAGAACATGAAAACTCCAAAAAGAAAATGCACATTTAACCCTCAGACGGTCTTCGTTTCGGAGTCACATCCTGGGCCTTCCCGGTCAGAAGTGACCGGACACCTAAAAATGAAACTTCATACATCCCAGTAAAACCAATCCAATTTATTTTTGTTCTATAATATTTATTCTTTTTAATTTAGTATTTTGAGACAATTTGATTGAACATTAATATTTATGGTAAATTTTTTGCCATTGAAAATAATGAATTTTTTATTTTATTTTTAATTTATTTTTCTTCTATGCAGTATTTTCGGTTAAAATAGAGACTAGGCTTTCAGAAAAAAAAAAGAAAAATTAATCAATTTATTAAACATAAAATTAAATAAATCATGTTATTGCATGGGTTTACCACTAGATGCCTGTATAGCTCTAAATGGAGATGCTTGTGAATTCTAGTTGTTTTTGGACCAAATTACTTTTAAGATGTGGATTGAATGTATTTTTTAGAAATTCTCAAATAATACTTTTTGCCAAGGTTTATAACATTTTATTAATTATTATTTTAATAATTTTAATAATTATTATATTAATTATATATATATTAATTATGATTATTAATTATGTTATGTTTTTCACTCTTGATGTTTTAGAGTTTCACCCCTTCATTGCTGAGCACTTTTTTCTTCATCGTGGCCGATTTGTAGATAATTTTTGTGTTTTTGTCAATTTCCCATTAATTTCCTATGGGGGTCATTTTTGACCGAAGACCAAAATCGTCACTAGATTTTTTGTAATCTGAATTTATTGGTGTGTATGTGTATAAAAGTGTGTTTGTATGTGTGTGTGTGTGGGTGGGTGTGAATTTTTTGCACTCTTGATGTTATAGAGTATCACCCCTTTACTGCGGTGTACTTTTTTTTAGAATCGTGGCCGATTTGTAGATTGTACAGACAAGATTTCTGAGAATTTTTGTGTTTTTGTAAATTTCCCATTCATTTCCTATGGGTCGGTCATTTTTGACCGAAGACCACAAGTGTGACTATTTTTTTTACGACCACTTAGCATGCTCGGATCATGACCTCAATTTTTTTTTTTATTCACATACCTAATGCCATAAAAGTCACCAAGTTTCATAACATTCCAATGAAGCTGTGATTTTTAGAAATTCAAAACAGAAAATTTTCCGGTCATAAATGACCGAAGACCGTCTGAGGGTTAATGTAAAACAGTGAAAACCGCTCTTATTGTAACAAGCTTCTAAAATGTATACAGCATTTATTAATAATATTAATTCAGAATCATGGTGCACAGTTTACTCTAATGCATATACAACTGTTAATGTAAACAAAAATTAGACGTTAAGATTAACCAAGAGAGTAATAAATGCTGTAAAAGCATTGATCATTTTTAGTTCATGTTAACCATTGCCTAACTAATGTTAATGATTACTATTAGAGCTGCATGAGAACCATCTTTTTTTTTATTTTTTTTTTTATATAGAGATCACCAATCTGAGTAAACAACTAAGCATAACAACATGTAATTTACTAGAGGTTCTGACAAAATGTTAATTGCTGCTGTCTATTTAAAAGTGCTTAATTTGATTCTTTTTTTTTTTTATCGGTTTGATTTATTGAATCAGTCAAATACTTCACTGGTTTCATTACTGGATGAATCAATTAATTTTTGATAGAATCTCTTGAAAAAATGATGCAATGAGAAATACATTTTTTAAAAGTCACTTGACGCCACCTACTGATGTAACGCGCCAAGTTACTTTCAAAAGGTGATGTGCTCTATTTTAATCGCTACCGTAAACGTCCGTGTTTATGTGAACAATAAACTTTTATCCCAGTACTTCTGTGATAATTTGAATATTTGTAACAGAAATAACAATACTGTGTGGTTGAAAAGACCTTTGTGTGGTTTCATACCTATGCAACTGCTCTCTCTGGCTCAGCAGCAGCGCAAACCCAGATTTAAATGTTCCGGTGTGATTTCATCAAAGGTTTAATAGACATAGCCGAATTGTTGTCATTGAGGAGTAAGATCATGTAGATGTTTGAATCGAGATCACGATCTTTTAACGATTAATCGTGCAGCTCTAATTACTACAGTACTGTAAAGCCTTACGGTTCCATCTTCATCTTACCTGTGCGTTCATGTTGGCACCATCCAGGTACACCTGTCCACCGTTCTGATGAATGAGCTCACACACTTCACGAACGTTCTCCTCAAACACACCGTTAGTGGAGGGGTAGGTGATCATTATGGCGGCCAAGTTGGCCTTATGTTTGTCCACCTATCAAAAACGTGGTAAAGTGAGTCTTAAAGGGTGAAGAGTGTCATTTTCCCTAGCCCAGACATAACCAAGCCATTCATAGTTTGATTCCCACCAAAAAGTATGAACACTAGGCTTTCAAAACATTTGAGCATCATGACACAGCAACAATGTGTGAGTTGGGACTATTTGTTTGCTTTACCAAATGGCAGACAAGAGGTGCATTCAGGAAACTGGTTTTAATCTCGTCATTATTTTCGCAATTGTGTTTGGTGCTGCTAGTGGGGCAGACATTACACACTTTTACACCTTTAACACTGATGTGATAATGTTATCAGACATATCAGTGTATCGGTGGAAATAGCCCTCGAACAGAAGACAAAGGCTTCCTGTTGACAAGTGATGCAATACTAAACTCTTTAAATCATTGTACATACCATGGCTTTAAGGTGAGACACATCAATGTTGCCATCTTTGTCCACTTCCACAACCTGAACTTTCATGCCCGCCATCTGTGCACTGGCAGGATTCGTTCCATGAGCTGATTTGGGAATCAGACAGACCTGAACAAATCCATAACAGATTTAATATGGGAGATTAATGGACAAAACAAACAAGGAAACTTACACAGAACCTATTTTTGCGCTCTTATTTATAAACTTTCTGTTAAATAGATTTGCAACACTAAGAAAGATGACAATATGTGAGAACTTCTCTTTGAGTTTATACATATTCTGCAAATTACTTTTGTCAAAAACAAATTTCAGTCTGTAACTTGCATGAAGCCAAGTAGCCAATGTCTCCTTTCGTTCATGCATCTTTTTATGTTCCACAGACATTTGGATTAATAAAAGGTTGAGTAAAATAACAGAATTCTAATGTGGTTGTATTCAATTTTAATCAAGTCTTCCACTTAATCATTAATTGTCAAAATGTCATAACAGGCTGTATGGCATACTTTCTGAACTAAGGGCACAGTGGCCCAAACACTTAACGTTATGCAATTTGCAGCAGGTCATCATAAACAAACTCATCGTCCAAGGACTGCAAGTCTTGAAAATCACCAAATATGGAATCTTGCAGTGAAGTAGAATCCCGTAATGGGGTGGTTGTTTTCTATGGCTATTTACTCAACCATGGCAGTTTGAACCTTGGCTGGTTTAAGAGCTGCATCCGCTATCTAAGATCTGCTTATTAGGGAGATGATAAAAAACAAAGGCCAGGTTACAAAACACTACAATGACTTGACTAAACGTTCTGATCGCTGATCTTCTTTCCAGTCCCAACTCGTCAAAAAATTTGCCACTTTTTCAACAATTTTCCCCTCAGGTTCAAAACAACTCTTGAAGAATTTAACAGTAAAATCACCGTTAAAAGACTTTCATTACGTTGTGGGAAGAAATGTCCACACAAGGACAGTAATACCAGAAATCTTTGAATTATGGGGATATTTTTGGGGTCCCCATTAGGAAAACAGCTTATATAATACTAAATTATGTTTTTTGAAAATGTAAAAATGCAGAAAGTTTTGTGTGAGGGTTGGGTTTAGGGGATAGAATATACAGTTTGTACCATATAAAAATCATTATGTCTATGGAAAGTCCCAAAAAAACATGAAAACCCAATGTGTGCATGTTACATTTTCCTATATAAAAAAAAGTTAAAAGTAGGTCAAAGCATATTATCAGATTGAAATTCTGCTTATTATCAGTTATCATAAGATTAGTAAAAGTCATGAAGGATCAACCTTATCCTTCAAAAGTCAAGAATGTTTTTAAAAAGGCCCTGAGGTCAAACATGAGGCTTAAAAGGTTAGTTCACCCAAAAATGAAAATGCTGTCAGTAATTACTCACCCTCATGTTGTTCCAACCCCGTAAGACTTTCGTTCATCTTCGGAACACAAATTAAGATATTTTTGATTATGACGTGAGTTCGCGTAGTGTAACAGCGCAGCGCTATGTCAGAACGTAGGCTCACTATTGGCCAGCATCACACTCATGACCAGCGTCGGCCAATAGGGAGTCTACGTTCTGACGTAGCGCTGCGCTGTTACACTACGTGAACTCACATCAGAGGCCCACACAGAAGATGAATAGTTGAATAAAGTCGTTATTTTTATTTATTTTTGCGCACAAAAAGTATTCTCGTCGCTTGATAAACTTAAGGTAGAGCCACTGTAGTCACTTGGACTATTTTAACAATGTTTTAATTTACTTTCTGGGCCGGCAGGTTACAATAGAAGCCTATGGAGGAGTGATCCAGCTCTCAGATTTAATAAAAAATATCTTAATTTGTGTTCCGAAGACGAACGAAAGTCTTACGGGGTTGGAACAACATGAGGGCGAGTAATTACTGACAGAATTTTCATTTTTGGGTGAACTAACCCTTTAAGGTTAAATGAGAGGGGCTTTTTACTGCAGGATGATACTCACTGTTCTATGAGATTCTCCTTTGGAATTCAGATAGGCTTTGATTGCAGCCAAGCCCGCGTATTCCCCCTGCGCGCCACTACGGGACAAAGAAATCAATAGCAAGCATCATGTAACCATTCTGCCTCAGCACAACAGAGTTCAAAGATTGCTTCAAATGACTCTTGCCCAAGAGTACAGTATACTAATGATCCTGTTAAAGTGTCAACCAAGCAAAACGTAGAGATGCGTACACACCCCCAAACTTATCAGCACAAGAAACCTGAATGAAACTGAGAGTCATGTTGACACTTGATTTGCCAACTACAGGACCACTGTTTGCAATCAGAATGAATCATCAGCTTGATATTGTAGCAGCAATTTCAGGCAAGACACTTACCTGTTTGGTTGAAAGGAGATCTTATCATATCCTGTAATCTCACAAAGGTCTCTCTCTAGCTGTCTGAAGAGCTGCTGATAACCTTCAGCCTGGTCCAATGGCACGAAGGGGTGGATGTTTGCAAATTCTCTCCAGGTGATTGGCTGTTGGGAAAAGTTTACAGTCAAACAATGAAAAGATCAGGGCTGAGTTTCTCAAAAGCATCGTAAGCCTAAGTAGATTGTAGAACCATTGGCACACATGGTCTCTACGATCAACTTTGCTCTGATTGGTTGAAGTGAGGCGATGTCAGAGAAAAGAACGAGAAAAAAGGAGGGCTATTCTAGAAGAGTAGAGCAATACTGACTCACCATGAGCTCTGAGGAACTGTTCAGCTTCATTGTGCATGAGCCCTGAATTCAAAAGAGGAGTTTGTGTTACTGTGATGTTTTTATGCAAGATTATATAGGCCCGGGATAAATCCCAATGTAAACGATGATACTCTGATTTCTGACTTACCAATGGAATCATACTATGGACGAGAGAAATATCCTTATTTTCCAGGCGCTTCATGTAACGTACAATATTGGTCTCTGAGTGATAGCTGAAATTGAAAGCAATACAAGTAATTATTATACAGAAAAAAGCACTTCCACAGTTGTAGAAAGTGTCATTCACAAACAGATTTGTTAAAAACAATAGCTAGCATTGAACAGACCTGTTAAACACTGGATGGGTGAGAAACTTGCTGGTTCTCTTGAAAGGGCCTGCCAGCAATCCTTTTGATCGCTCGCTCATTTTCTCAGCAATAAGTTCCTAATAAAGGTCAAAAAACAATATCTCATGAGGGAACAAAGACAAACAGATTAAAGGAATATTGAAAATCTTTCTGAATCAGGCAAAAACTTACAGCTGACGATTCACACCCGAAGATCCAGAGCAGATCATCCAAGTCTCTCTCAGAGACGGTTTCATCCAGAGACACTCCGAGCTAAAACCACGTCAAGAAATTAAAAACATTAAACAAATGAATAATAAAATAAAAAATGTATTGTCCATTTGTGTTTTAAAATGTTCACAGGTCTCACCAGTCCATCACTGTACAACCGCAGGTTGATTTCCCGCTGCGTAGCTTTTTCTAAGATGTCCTTGCCGGCCACGCCACAGTTGATCTTCAGCGTGTCAAAGAAGTTCTCGTGTTGGAGTTTGTGCCCAGCTCTTTTCAGCCCTATTATCACAACAAGAAACAATCAGTATCACAAACACCCCTATACAATTCTTGTAAAAAGAGTAAACAGTCAAACAACTTGCCCTCAGCGAGAATCAACGTTGCATTGTGGGTTCTCTCAGCAATGTGCCTCAATCCTTGAGAACCATGATACAACGCATACATGGCAGCCATGTTTGCAAGAAGAGCCTGAGTAAAGAAATTAAAATGGAGTACAGAAATACAACTTCACAGATAATACACACACATTCTTATACAGCCATCTTTGTGAGAACGTTCATTTACACAATGCTACCTCTAGCTCCTTACCCTAACACCGTGTCCTAACCAGACGTGATGCGATAAGATTCCAGCAACAAATAATTTCTCTGTCCACACTAAACGCGACAACGAGATGAGTCAAAATCAATCAAAACCCACAGCCAATCAGAACAGTGTGTGGGCGGAGCCTCACAGGAAGTGCACAGCACCAGAGAGTAATCTTAACGGCAATCGCAAGAAAATGAAATAAATACATAATCAAATCAAATTCACAAATATGACACCATTTAAACATTATTAAAAATAAATAGGCTGAGTTACTAAAACAATCTTTGTCAAAGAATACACTTGTTTGTTCACAGTTTGAACGTTATTGTTTCCATTTGTTTAATTTCAAGATCTGAGGTGATTCATCCATTGTTGCTTTTACAGCTACAAAGCTGGGAGCACTAAATGATATTCAGTCACATTGCATGCTTTTAACATTAAATAAAGCATATAAACAGTACCTGAGATTATCATTGCCACACTTTTGTGTTTGTTGTTCCAGCCGCGACGCCGCAGAAAAATAGAAACCGTTTCTAAAATAGAATCGTCGCGTGTCGCCGTCGCGGCTGGTTAGGACAAAAACTTTTGTGGCGTGTGTAGTTGGAACACAGTGTAACCCTACCCATCACAACTAGTTGCCTAACTCCAACCCTTACCCTAAACCCAATTATAACCAGTATTGGGGGTAACGCATTACAAGTATCGTGAGTTAAGTAATCAGATTACTTTTTTCCCAAGTAACTATTAAAGTAACCCATTAGTTTTAAATTTACAACAAAATATTATAAATGGGTAACCCAAGTTACTTTGTTTTCCCATGTTTTGACACACTTCTGTCCTCAGTGTCGTTAGAAATCGGGATTAAATGCAGAGGCGTTGAGTGTAAACATGCTAAGTTCCAGACTTAATGCGAGCATGCATTTACTCATCCCACTTGCACAAAAACATTCAGTATTTCTCAAAATGAATAAAAATAGTAAAAAGCAAAAAATATTTTGCAAACCTGCAAGAATTAATTCATGAATTCATTAAAGGGTTAGTTCACCCAAAAATGAGAATTCTGTCAGTAATTACTCGCCCTCATATTGTTCCAACCCCGTAAGACTTTCGTTCATCTTCAGAACACAAATAAGGATATTTTTGATTAAATCTGAGAGCTGTCTCACTCCTCCATAGGCTTCTATTGTAACCTGTCGGCCCAGAAAGTAAATAAAAACATTGTTAAAATAGTCCAAGTGACTACAGTGGCTCAACCATAAATTTATCAAGCGACGAGAATACTTTTTGTGCACAAAAATAAGACAAAAATAATGACTTTATTCAACTATTCGTTTTCTTCTATGTGGGCCTCAAAGTGAGTTCACATAGTGTAACAGCACAGCTATTGGTTCCCTATTGGCCGACTCTGGTCATGAGTGTGATCCTGGCCAATAGTGAGCCTACGTTCTGACGTAGCGCTGTGCTGTTACACTACGTGAACTCACTCTGAGGCCCACATAGAAGAAAACGAATAGTTGAAAAAAGTACTTTCTGGGCAGGCAGGTTTCAATTACATAGAAGCCTATGGAGGAGTGAGACAGCTCTCAGATTTAATCAAAAATATCTTAATTTGTGTTCCGAAGATGAACCTTTAAAGGGGTCTCAGAAAGTAAGGACCAGCCAAAATGTCCTCACTTTCGATGGTCTAAAACTCAAATCGATCCTCACAAAGATAGTTGTACAAGTACACACACACACACACACACACATAGTATTTTCTGATTATTTAAGCTCTACCTGGGCAGTGCAGATGTTGCTAGTGGCTTTGTCTCTGCGGATGTGCTGCTCTCTAGTCTGGAGAGCCAGACGATAAACCTCTTTACCAGCTGCATCTCTGTAACAGGAAACATTTGACAGTTTATACCAACACTGATGAGGCAAACTACATTGAGGCCTTGAGACAAAAAAAAAAAAAAAAAAAAGGTCAGACTCACCTGGTCACTCCAACCATCCTTCCAGGCATCATCCTGACCAGATTTTCTTTGACTGCAAAGAATGCGGCATGAGGCCCACCATAGCAGAGAGGAACTCCAAAGCGCTGAGAGTTGCCCAAGGCGATGTCAACTCCGAACTCACCCGGAGGACGCAGCACGCAGAGCGCCAGCAAGTCTGTAGCACAGCAAGCCAGTGCCTTTGAAAAACAAACCAAAACAAAAATCAATGGAATCATGCATGAATCATATGCTAGAATGCATCTGTATACAAAAAATAAATAAAAATAGATTCTGTAGTGGGAACAGGATAGTTCACTCTCATGTCGCTCCAAATAAAAATGACTTTTTCTACATGGAACACAGATGGAGATATTTTGAAGAAACATTTAAATCTCACTTTAACATATTCAAACATGCCATGAAGACAGGGGTCTGACATCAGTAACTGACATTATTTAGTAGTATGGAAAGAACGTTTTCTTCAGTTTTTTCCCCTTTTGTTGTACACAGGAGAAAGTAGTCATACAGGTTTGAGTCTTAAAGTTAAATGAGGTTAATGGTTCATGCAAAACCTAATATATACAAAGATTGGTATCAGAAAATGTGAGTTTTAAAATGACAGGTACATACACCACCCTTGTGAGCCTGATCAACAAGTGCAGTGAAATCTTCCACCCTGCCCTCAGTGTCTGGATACTGGAAGAGCACACCGCTAACATCCTTCCCACTGAAGTCCATCTCGTGAGGAAGCTTGAGAACAGTCTTCACACCAATGTAACTATGGGATCCAAACATTTCATTAGGATTAGATAGATGGAGAGATCGAATGTTTTATTCTATAAATTGGTGAACTTCCTTACTTGGCTCTGGTTTGCACAACTGCAATAGTCTGTGGGTGGCAGCGTGGGTCAATGTAGAACGTTCTTCTTTTGTTTTGCCTTTGAAAAAGATAAGGTGAGTGTTAATCATCACTCCCAGCCCTGGGGATACGACATCCTGCATGCCGAGTACCTGAATGTGCCGTTTCAGGTGTTGGCTAATACAACCACAAATCCAGAAAAGTCAGTACATTTTGTAAAATGCAATAAATTCAAGAATCTGTGATTTGTTCATTCTCTTTAACCTTTACTTAACTGACAAAAGTACAAAAACGTTTCTTAAAAGTTTTCACTGACCAGGGTAAGTGTGTTGTAAATGTAAACAAATTTTGATTTTGATGGCTGCAGCAACACACTCCAAAAAAGTTGGGACAGAGGCATGTTTACCACTGTGTCACATCAAGTGGAATTTTTGCCCAATCTCGCCTGATACAAGACATCTGCTCAACAGTCCGTGGTCGTAGTTGTCGGAGTCTCCTTTTCATGATATCACATCCCTTCTACAGTGTAGAGTGTCTAGAAACCGTTTTAGCATGTGCAGAATGAGGCCTGGCATTGTCTTGCTTCCCAGGAAAGATGTCATCTTGATGGCAGTATTTATCTCTGTACAATCCCAATATATGCCTCCACATGAATGGTACCTTCAGACACATACAAGTCACCCATGCCGTTTGCACCCCCAAACCATGACAGATGTTTGCTTTTGTACCCGTCGCCAGGGCCGTCGCTAGTGGGGTGAAAGGTGGTGACAATTATAGGGGCCCCCGCTGCCCAGGGGCCCCACAAAATCCAGCAGTTATACTATTTAGGCCCCTGTTGTATGAATAATTCTAATATTTATATTAGTTGTATGCCTGAGATTTAAATGAAAACCACAAAAACGTGCAATTTGGGTAAATATTTTTCCAAATATCTGCTTCTCTTACCTCCATAAAAATGGTTTAGTCCGACCTAAAGTATTTATTAATTATTCAGTCAGAGTCAGTGACAAACATCAGATGGACCCAATAAAATTGTAAGTCCCACCCCAGCTCGTGAACAGAACCAATCAGAGTTGAGGCGGCAGCCTGAAGATAACGATGAACTTGGTGGAAGAGCAGGAGACTGACTGACTGAAATGTCGGGGAAAAGAAAACATAAATCAGGTACCAGAAATGCCAGGAAAAGACGGAGAGGGAGGCAAGGAGAGTGGTTGTATCCCAGTCGATCAAGACGTTCTTAAAGACCGGTTATATATTGTTATTTCGCTGGGAATTAGAAAACTTCCGTCTACAGTCTGCCGTGTACAGTCATTTTTTATTATCGGTGCGCGCCACAATCGACCGAATGATTACGTGGTCTAAATTCCTGTCTTTTTACACTATTGTAAATAGAGTTTAAAAAAAATTACACGAGTCACGACGCATTGCATTATGCATCTGACCTGCCGGCTGATGATATTTAAAACATCGAGAAAACACGAATACAACACACTGCACTTGGATTTATAAGTGTATTCGCTTTATTTAATAATATTACCAGTTCCATAGTATCTTTATTAAAAAATAAGGCAATAAATGGTTTTATTCTTTTAATTAGACTGCATTCTTGTCAATTTCTAAATGTTTACTTTTTGATTTATGAATTATAACAGACTGATTGGGGGGGAAAAATATTACTTTTTAAAAATTGGTTTTATTATTATTTAACAATTTCTTGCTTTTTGTTAGTTTTTATTAGTTGTAATTTTTATATAAACATTTAACTTTTAAAATAAAGGTTTTACAACAACATCACCATCTTCTGTTATATGTAGGCCTCCATGTTCATCTATTGTACAGTATATGATATTGGTGGAGGGTGGTGGGGGCCCACATCAAAAAAATTTCAGGGGGCCCCGAATCCTCTAGCTACGGCCCTGCCCGTCGCTGATGAAAGACTGGATGGTCCCTTTTGTCTTAGAAACTTGATATCTTTTTTCCCAAAAAACAAGCTGAAATGTGGGGTCATCTGACCACAGCAAACATTTCCACTGTCTTTTGGACCACCTGAGATGAGCTTGGGCCTATAGAACTCTCCGGCATCTCTGCATAGAATTGATGTATAGCTTTCTCCTTGAATAACACAAGATTCAAGGGACATTGCTTGATGAAGCAGACTGCTAAATGACAATGGTTTTACAAAAGTACTCCCGAGCCCATGTGGCTGTATTCAACAGTAGCATGACAATTTCTCATGCAATGCAATCTGAGGGCTCGAAGGTCATGCACATTCAACTGAGGTTTCCTGCCTTGCCCTACAGGTTCTGAGATTTCTCTGGATACCCTGAATCTTTTCACAATATTATGTATGGTAGAAGGTGAAAGACCTACATTCTTTGCAATCTTGCATTTTGAAATGTGATTTTTGAATTGACAATGCTCTCATGATATTTAGAAAAGTGGTGAGCCGTGACCCATCTTTGCTAGCAAAGACTGAGATGCTCCATTTACACTAAATCATGATACCATCACCCATTACCTATTCACCTACTTATTGTGGACTGTTTCAAAAGAGTTTAACTTGGATATTCTATATTCTTTTTTTTCTCTCGCCTCTATCCCAACTTTTTTGGAGAGTGTTGCAGCCATCAAAATTAAAAAAAAATTATATTTATAAAATACTCTTAAGTTGGTCAGTGAAAACTATGAAAATATTTTCTTTGTACTTTTGTCAGTTAAATAAAGGTTAAAGAGAATGAACAAACCACAGATTAATATTTTATTGCATTTTACATAATGTCCCAACTTTTCTGGATTTGGGATTAAGGACTAAACTCCTTGATAAAATGGCATCATGTTCTTTACAGATGTTTCCAGCAGTTGGTGGACTAACCTGTTGCAGAGCTGCATGGCCTCTGCAGCGGCAGTACCTTCATCCAGCAATGATGCATTGGCTACTGCCATTCCAGTGATGTCACAGACCATTGTCTGATAATTGAGCAAGCTCTCCAGACGCCCCTGAGAGACCTCAGGCTGGTACGGTGTGTACTGAGTGACCCTATAGAGAACACACACACACAAGAAAAAAACCTCACTAAAGCTCTAACCAAAGACCTTCAATTTGAGTCACAAGACACTTCTGATGCTGGGGCATGCTACTCCTTTATGTAATAATCATCCAAATGCAATTTGCTTTTTGACTAGAACTGTACTGACCATGAGAAACTAATGAACATGGTATTCTAGCTCGTGGCTGTAAATTTTAAGTCTCATTACAGAAACAAAGGGTTGGTGTGTCAAAATTGTTTTGTTGGTCCACTTTTTGACTGTGCTCCACCAAAAGGTGAAATAAATGCTTAAAAAACAAACATAGGCAAGACAATACATACATACCATCCTGAATTCTCAAGCAGGTTTCTTTGTATGACCTGAGGGACGGAGCAGTTATAATAGCCCATTCCAATATAGGACCTCCACAACTTGTTCCTCGATGCAATCTTTTGGAGTGAGTCGAGAATTTCATTCTCACCTGTGGTAATTAAAGTACAAGGATAAGAACGATTTGGATATCTGAGGTTAAAGCAAACTGTGTAAAACTCCCTAGGTTAATTAAACAGTGCTCGCATACTTTGATTTGACAGTAAAAATATGATCACGTCTTTCATATCTAAGCTCATTCTATAAACAAAAACAGCTTCATGGCTTCTCTTGCATCAAATTGAAATCAGCCTCATTTTACAAGTGACTGTGTGCCCACAATATTTTTAGGAAGCTTCTCACATGACTCATATAATACTTAAGAGTACATAGAGTACTTAACAACTGCCTTCACACACCTGGTATTTAAGCACACCCCTACAAAAATATCACACCGATTGCAACATATGACCTACATTGACCTGATGAATAATACAAGAGCACGTGATCTCACTGCTTAAGAGTTTTTTGCAATTTATAATTTAGTAGTTAAACGGTAGATAAAGGGCACATATGGGACATTTTCTGATGGCTTGGGAACTAGTTTAATGGTTGTAGTTCGAGGCCACTGTAGCCGGTTCATACCGAGACACAAATTCCAGAGGCATTGTGTTGCAGCTTAGCAACTGAGCGGGGCAAAGATAGTGCAGTAGTAAAAACAGCTAGAGAGAAATACAGATTACGGAAAACTACAAATGGGAAACTAGAGTGCCAAAGCAGTCCATTCTTGTTGAGCAGTGAATTTGCAGGATTTGCAGATCAAGCTCTGTGCAGCTGAACCAGCAGAATCCAGTATAGCCCCCCATCAGCTTCAGCATGGCTTGCTTCATTAAAGACACACACAAGCAGAGGAGAAAACGGACTCCTGCCATATGTCAAGGCTCGTAGTGTGACTATAACAAATTAGACCATACATCTTTTAAAACCTTTTTTGTCCTTCATAACAATGATTTGTGGAGGGGGAAAACAGTCTAGTGAGTGGTGTTATGTTGGCATAAGAACATTGCTCTTAAAATTAGACTTTTTTTTACATCTGCATAGTGTGTTAATATATAAAAAAAATGTGTGGTTTTAAATTTTAATAGTCGTATTGTCTGCAGAAATTAAAATTAAACCGTGTTATTCACACACCGGTGTACTATACGTGTTGTTTCTATGTAAATCGTCGCTTTTTATAGAAAATATATATTTTAAATAATTGTCTGACGTTATGATTGCCAATGCACCTCAAAGTTCTTCCTGTTATACGTCGTTATTCCCATCAAATTGTCAATTATTATGCAAAGTTATATGTTGAGCGGTGCACGCGTGATGTAATGCTACTGCTAACCAGATCAAACTGGCCGTGTGACGCTGAACTTTACACTCTAATTGTCATCCTATTGGCATCGGCTGAGGGCGTCAGGAGATTGGTGCTGCTCGCCGGGCTCCGCAAAAACAACTCCTAATATGTTCAAAGGAAGACTTAACGGTGAAAAACCCTCCAGTAAGGTCTATTGGCACACAAAGAGCGTGTAACCTACATTCCTCGCTCAGATAGACTCCTTTGTTAGAGTCTGGTCCGTTAGAAAAACCCCAATTCGAACTATTTCGAAATAAAAATATATGTTTGATATAAAGACAATGCAATTAATAATTCCGCTGCCCTAAAATCTGCCGCCAAAAATAGTTTTACATTACCGCTTAGCAGCTATATGAAATGCAACCTCGCGGTTTGCCTCACAGACAGTCAATGCAAATATATGATGAATTAACAACAACAAACGACACGTGTTTCCTCTGTCTGCCGCTGCTGAGAGGAGTAAGAGCAACTTACACACAGGATCGTCCATTTTCAAACTTCTTCCCAGGCGGATGGATGCGGGAATTGTGTTTTCTATTAGCTGAGCGATTGACTGAAATCAAAATCAAAATGTAAACCATTATATTGTTTATTAAATGTATTATCAACACAAACCGCGAAAATTGTTGCACATCAGAAAGTTGAAGATGCGGGTAAAATGCTGACATAAAGCGTTTAAATTGGCTAGCATTGCAGTATATTAGTTTAAAATATGTTGTTTAATTCGAATAAATAAGTCTTACCTCAAGTCCAAGAGTATTGAGCATCTCTCTTTTCTCTTTGTCACCCGGTCCAATGTGTCTTTCAGAGAAATCATCGTGTCTCGGCAGAATTCTTTCAATCTTTCTGGACCACAGAACCTGTGAGGTGCCCATACAGCGCACATTTGCAGACAAGTCTACAGTTAAACCGCGAAGTTTCTTAAAAACATCCCCTTTGCTGCTGATATTCCTACATGGCACGCGAGCGTTCATCGACCTGCTGACGACAACCCGCCAAGATTTAGCGCAGCTCTGCATGTTCTTCGCTTGAGATTAACGAAAATTGTTCACGATAATCTATCAGCCAGCCTCCACGCCGTGTACACCACTAAATGTCTGTGAAATTCCTTAAAAGTGTCTATTTATACGCCTCCTCGTTGCACAAGGAGCAGCCAATCGATAAGTGAACTGTCTCTGACGCATGGACAAGCCCCGCTCGCTCAGGTTCCGCCGTAACTTTCGAATGTGCCGTGGGGAGTTTAATACTTCATTAGGCTACTCATACAGCGGGTATCTGCTCGATATCCTTTCTATGTTTTTACATGCTTTGTAGTAGCGTTTTTGAACGCACAATACAACTCTAAGAAAAATGTGGAGCAATCAGAATGGAGCAGACGCTGGAAATGGGTTCCTCGTTCTCCACACCTGGGATTATTTAAAAAGAGAGAACTTTCAAGTCCGTTATCCATCTATCTATCTATCTGTTCTGTCTGATAGTAGGCTATATCTATCTATCTATCTATCTATCTATCTATCTATCTATCTATCTATCTATCTATCTATCTATCTATCTATCTATCTATCTATCTATCTATCTATCTATCTATCTATCATGTGCGTGTGTAAAAAGCGTTTTCTTGTTCTGTTTGAGATATTGTTTACTCATAACTTGGTTGGGACGCTGTCAGATTCCATTTAGGAAATAAGTACACACCTGTGACGGACTGAATGTCTGTCTATCTATGCACGTCTGAAATGCAGAAAGACATTTTGCTCTGAAAATCAAATAAAAGGCAAGTCAGCCATACTGTGCATATTCATCTTCTCTTTTACTCACGGTGATGCCTGGTGATGGATCTCGTTTGGATATTTTGTGGTGGAAACACACAGCTGTTTTACCAGTTTGTGAACTTACCATTTGCATTTCTGTTTTGTTGTTTAGCCAGACACGGACATCTCTCAATAATGAACAGGTACAACGTGATCCATGCTGTTACTCATGATTTTTGATAAATACATTGTCCTTTCTCCGAATTTTGAAGTCACTTGTGAAATGAAATAGCTGAAATTCATCTCCTACTGCATGCAAGGTACATCTATCTGACATTGGGAGGATTCATCCTGGCCATTGTAACAATGGGTCCATACAGCTTATTGCTGTTCTTCAGTGCCGTCCTTCTCCTGCTGCTGATCCACTGTCTACATCCAATGCATGTTCATCAGTGGACGCTGGGACTGCAGATGTGCTGGCAAACCTGCTGGCATTTGTACATCCAGTACCAGTTATACTGGCTTCAAGAAACACCAGACTCTAGGTACTGTATTTCTCCAAAGGTACACTGTATGAAAACATCCATACAGTGTACAATCCATACAATTTTATCCAATTTTGAGCTTTTGTTTTATTCCCAACAGACTTTTACTGGCCATATCCGCTCTCATGTTGATGACCCAGAGGGTTTCTTCTCTATCGCTTGATCTGCAGGAAGGAAAACTCTCTAGTCCCTTTCAAAACAGCAGTCAGGATCAACCCGTCCTTATTCAATTTCTAAGCTACTCACTTTATTTCCCTGCTCTTCTTGGAGGACCACTTTACAGTTTCAAAACGTTTGTGGAGTCTGTTAGGCAAATTAGTGTAACTCCACCCCTTGCTTCATATTTAGGGAATCTTACTTCAAAGATATTTCAAGTTGTAGTTTTGGTGTGGATTAAATATCCTCTCAAGGAACTCTTAAAATCAGTCATATTCAGAGTAAACAGCACTTGTGTTTTTCAAGATATATTATGGATCTGGATCCTGTCGCTGCTACTTAAGATGAACTATTATGCGCACTGGAAGATCAGTGAGTGTGTTAACAGTGCTGCAGGAATAGGTCTCCATGGTCACAGTGGAAAAACATCATGGGATGGGCTTTCTGATGGAAGTCCATGGGTGACTGAAGCGTCGAGTCGTCCTTCAGTTTTTGCACGCCAGTGGAACAGAACCACGGCGGAGTGGCTTCGAAGAATGGTCTTCAAAAGGTCCAACAGATCTCCACTGTTCATGACCTTTGGGTTCTCAGCGTGGTGGCATGGCCTTCATCCAGGGCAGATTCTGGGCTTTCTCATCTGGGCCTTCACTGTGCAGGGGGACTACAAGCTACATCACTTCTTGCATCCAAAGCTTACTTCCCTGTGGAGGAAATGGCTGTACGTATGTCTAAACTGGGCCTTTACTCAACTGACCATTTCATGTGTTGTTGTCTGTGTGGAACTTCAGAGTTTAGCATCAGTGAAACTGCTCTGGTCCTCATATATCTCTGTGTTTCCACTGCTGAGTATTCTGATGATTTTTATCCTGTGAGAAATTCATAGTTTCAGTTTATTTTATATAAATGTAATCCAATATCTCATCAAATATGGTAAACACAGAAGATTAACCAAGCTTGCTTGACCAGAAAAAAAAACCTTCTGAATGCAGATCAACGATGTGTGAGATGAGAATTATATAGGCCTAGCTATTATATTAAAATAAACATTACCTTAATAGCGCCTTATATATCGATATAACTATATACTTATAAATGCGCAATCTGTCACGCCCACTGGAGCCTCATCAAGAGCACGCATGCGCTGAAAAACCTCTGAAGTAAACCAACGGTTGCTATGGCTACTTGCATACCCTGCAAGTTTACCTCCGTTTTTGGAACCGAAAGTTGAGGTTTTACCCTTCCTTCATCCTTCCCTCGGGTCATTTTGACTCGGAAAATATTTTTGAATTAAAAAAAAAAAATAGTGTTCGTCGGAGGGGTCCAAGCCCCCAGGACTTTTGGGAGAGTAAATGATTACAGCATTTTCATTATTATTATAATTTTTTACTAATATACAAAAACTTTACACATTAATTAGTCAGAAACGACTACAAAAACAGTGAATATATATATATATATTTATTGTATATCATCACAAAATCAACACTACAACCTATGACTACAACATGCTTCTCCTACTGTGGTTATACTGCCACCTGGTGATGGGACAGTCACACAGAGACGATCTCTCCATTTCCACTGCGCACACGTGGAGAATACAAACTGATGGGATGTGAGCACTGGTCTCACAAACGATTTTGGACATTATTCTTAGTGAATATCACCGTTTTTTTTTTAATTATCCAAAAACAAACCCTTGTTTTAATCTGTGTGTCGTTTACATTATATAATGCGTGGCAGTGTTGTATAGGTATAATGTGGTGGTGCTTACTAGATTATATAATAAAAAAATTAAAAAAAATTATTAAAAATGCTTTGTATGAAGGCAAATGCCCCTGAATATAAAACAATAAGTGGTTGCCAACAGTATAATTCTTGCATGTAATAAAACTCGAAGGCTGAACGAATGACACACAAATCCTGTATAGCTCTAATTCTGATGTACAGAAATAAATCTGATCGGATTAACCTAAATTATTATTATTTCCCTGATTGTCACTTGCAGTTAAGGAAAAAAGCAGGTCTTGTCATCACCACAAAATTCAAACTCTGCTCATAAAACGAAAAATCCATTTCTGCAAACTACAGACACTTGCTCAAAAAAACAAAGTAAATAAAGTAATAATAATAAAAAAAACGCTACCAGTGTTTTTCTCTATTTATCTTTGGAAAGAGAATGTGCATTTAAGTGCAAAAGAGTCAAATATGCATATGACATCAAATTAAATTGCATAGCATGATTCTACAGGTTATGGCACATTTACATCAAGGACATATTATTTGATGATATAAGAATAAGTCATGATCACAGTTGGGGAAAGTTACTTTCAAAAGTAATGCATTACAATATTGCATTATTCCCTAAAAAAAGTAACTAATTAAGGAAAGTATTCCATTACATTACTTTTGCTACTTTTTCTCACCTGGGCTTTCTTGTATGTTTTTTAACAACAACAACAAAAAAAGGTTATATTTTTGGCAAATGTAAAGTTCCTTTCACACCAAAAGTGTAACGAATAAGCCTCATGATGAAGGAAATGCAAATTGACAGTAGAGGTAGAGGTCATTACACAGGGAAAAAAAGTAACTTGCATCACTTATTTGACAAAGTAACTAAGATACTTTGTTGTAAACTTAAAATGTGTTACTTTACTCTTTACCTTAAAAAAGTAATCTGATTACGTAATGTGTATTGTGTACTCAAGTTACTTGTAATGCTAGTATCACTGGATGTGACAAACAGTCAAAAGTGTTTATATAAACCTGAACATGATTCTGCTGACTCAGAGGAACATTAGTTCAGTGTACAATATTTTTGGGATGGCTGCTCATTAAGCAGATGTCAACATTAGCTACTAAGGCATCTTTGTGATTCCAAAGTCCTGTGTGTGTGTGAGTGTGAGTGAGCATGTACATTACACACATAATTTACACAACATATTCAGAGCAGACAGGAACTGCCCTACCAGCTCAGCAATGTGGTATTATACAGTGAAACACAAGACATGAAAGACAATGAAATATAAGACATAGCCCACTTTTTCAACAACTGCTCAAATACCATGTATTATTCTGATTTTTTTGCATAAATCTTTGTGGGTTTCTGAAACACAGTGGCCCCAAAATGTATTCGGACACTCAATTACATTGAATGTAATTGCAACAGTTCTCATTAATTTAGTTTAAACTAATAAACTAAAACTTAAAAAAAAAAAAAAAAAAACTATAGACACAAAAAGAAAATTACTAAAATGTACAAAAAAACCTAATTAAAATTGAAAATATAAAAATAAAATCTAATTTATAATATCTACAAAAACTACAATACTATATAAATGAAAATAAAATAACACTTAACAAATAAAACCAAGTGATATTTATTTTAAATACAATAGCAGTACACCTTTAAAGCAAAACATTTCAGAGAAAGACGTTTGTTATATTTTAAATAAATCAAATAAATTGTTTTTAAAAAAAAAGCCATTCAAAAATCACCTTGAGGCCAGTAAGTTATGTCAGAAATGAAAATCATTTGTTTGCGGATGCCACTTTACTTTTTGGAGCCACTGTATGCAGCTTATATGCATATATCATTGGCAGTTTCACATATTACTTAGCATGTATGCACACAGCAAACAGAGAAATTATAATATTTCAGATATTGTAAAATCATCATATACCTCACTAAATGCTTGTTAATGGAACAAGCATTTAGTGAGGTATATGATGATTTTACAATATCTGAAATATTATAATTTCTCTGTTTGATGAAAATTCTCATACATGATGAAATAATCAGCACTCAGTGCTTCTTTAATTATTTCTAAGGGCAAAAACAGGCTCTGAATTGCACGGGTCTCAGTCGTTGTCATTGTTTGCGAAGAAGTAGTGGCTTTAAACGTGGCAATGATGCCAGTCTTAAACTAATATCTCTCTGCTTGGAAGTTATGGGGTTGAGATAATAAAAAGCCTGCAGCCTTTTTGAAAGGTAAAAACATTAACACAATATGGCTTTAAACAGATAAAAGTTCATATTAAAAACAAAAGTAAAACACTGGTAAATTATCATCAATGGCTTTTAAACATCTGCAGAGTCCGCTTTATGCATGGGATGATCTGTAGTCTCAGTACATGTATCTGGTAGTTTGGGTTTTTTCTTCTCCACCAGCCTGTCAACAAGAACCACAAAAACCGCAGACAAAACAAGGCAGACGCCAGACAAGTAGAAAGCAGCACCGAAGTCATGAGTCCAGTCCACCAGCCAGCCTGTGACACAGATACACAAAAGAAACATGAGTCAGGTATGGGACATGGAGAAAGTCTGCTGTTAGCAGTCTGTATCCTCCCTACTAAAGCACCACCATGAAAACATATCCAAACCGTTTTCTACAGTGCAAAACCCGTTTTAAACTGCAAAACACCTCGCAACATTCGATCCTTTATGACATAACAGAGATTAACAGTTGTCAACAAATGCACACCTACTTAGCCCGGCTCGTCATGCTGTAGTTATTGACCTTATTTCCGAGCTGCGCCACGACCGGTATGAAAGAGAGGCTGTGAGGAATACACCACGTGACGTGTTTTCAATGGCATCCGCTGTAAAACGCTGTAATAGACGCATGCGAGTGATGCTGACGCAGGATCCGGCCAATACTGAGCCGGCGTTCTGACATAGAACCCGAAAGCGCTCCAATGCGTTTATTCAACAATTTCTTCTCTTCTGGGTCAGTCTCTGAAGCTATTCAAGTTGTAAAGTTTTGGGGAATAAAAATGTATTCTCGTCGCTTCATAACATTAAGGTTGAACCACTGTAGTAGTCGCATGGACTATTTTAACGATGTCTTTACTACCTTTCCTGTCCTTGAAAGTGGAAATAACGTCGCAGTCTATGGGAGGGGGGTTCAGAAAACTCACGGATTTCATCAAAAATATCTTCATTTGTGTTCTGAAGATGAACGAAGGTCTTACAGCTTTGGATTTGGAACGACATGAGGGTAATTGATGACAGAAGTTTCATTTTTGGGTGAACTATCCCTTTAAAGATGAACACTGACCTGCAGCAGGTGGACCCACAAATCCTCCAGAGCTCCGGAACAGCATGAAGAGCCCCAGAGAGCTGTCAAACCCATCCAGTCCAACAATATCCACGATACTCGTCACATGGATGGCCACCACACAGCCGAACAGGAAGCCATAGAACGAGCAGAAGACCAGGATGGTCCAGTAGCTCTGTGCAATGGGCAGCAGGAACAGCACCACCCCCAGTGCAGTGACCACCATAGTCAACAGCTGCAGGTTTCTCACGAGTCGCAGGTTAGCCAGCCAACCGCATGCCAGTCTGCCCAACAGGTCCGCCAATGCCAGCATTGACAGAACGGAGGCGGCCCAGTACTGCCCCATGCCCAAACTGTTGGCATACGGCACCAGAAACAAAGGTGGGATGAAGAAACCCGCTGCAGACAAGATGGCAAACACAATATATAGCAGCAGCTCAGGCCTCTGAATGAGATCCCACTGGAATGTGCCTTTTTTTGATGTCCTGCTTTCATCTTTTGAGTCCAGCACAAGTTTGCCTGGGATAGAGGTTTGAAGGGGCTTCATCAGAGCACCACACACACACAGATTCAGCTGAAGACCACCGATGATGAGTAGAGACCCCTGCCAAGAATAGCTGTCGATAAGCCACTGGAAAAATGGGCTGAACCCCATCGCAAAGACACACTCTCCAGAACTAGCAATCGAATAGGCAATGGGGCGCCAGCGTTTGAAGTAATGGTTGACCATGCTGTTGGCTGGTATCCAAGAAAATGAGATTCCAAGTCCTAGATCACACACAAAAAAACAATATGACAAATATGGAGGACAGTAAATAAATCAGTAGACAAAGACAAATATGTAACAATTTAATTTAGTTAAATCTAATATATATATATATTGATATGTCATGTTAAAATGCAAATTATTATTATTCATGCATATAATGTATGACTTTATTACTACATCTATAACATTTAGACATTTATTATTTAAATGGTTTTAAATAAATCCGTTTATTTGACTTTGTATAGAGTCAATTTTTTTTACACTAACAATCAAAAGTTTGGGTTCGGTACGATTATTTTAATGTTTTTGAAAGGTCTCTTATGCTCACCAAGGCTGCATTTATTTAGAAAATACAGTTAAAAATTAAATTAAAATAAAAACAATTATATAATTATATATATATATATATAATTATTATTATTATAAGTTAATATTAAAATAACTGTTTTCGGTTTTAAAATATTTGAAAATGTAATTTATTCCTGTGACGGCAAAGCTGAATTTTCAGCATCATTACTCCAGTCTTCAGGGTCACATGATCCTTCAGAAATCATTTTAATATGCAAATTTTCTGCTTAAGTAACATTTCATATCATTATCAATGTTGAAACCAGTTGTGCTGCTTAATATTTTTGTGGAAATCATGATACATTTTTTTTTTAAAGATTCTGTGATGTAGAAAGTTCAAAAGAACAGCATTTATTGAAATAGAACCTTTTGGTAACAATGTAAATTATTTTACTGTCACTTAATTAATTATAATAAAACATCTTACCGACACAAAACTTTTGAATGGTAGTGTAAATAAACACTTTACAAATTGACTGTTTAAGTAAATGTTTAAATGTTATAGATGTAATAATAAAATAATACATTATATACATGAATAATAACTTGCATTTAAACATGATTTATCAATTTTCATTTGACTCATTTAACAATAACATAAAATTATGTCTACTGATTTAAATGTTTATTTTTATTTAATAATTTGATCATTTTATTTTTTAAATGGCACTTGCCTGTATTTCTTTCATACTGTAGAAGACTAAGTAAATACTGTGTGCATCAAAGTTTGTTTCTAGATTAGTGTCTCTTAACCTCACCTAGTTTGTTTACAGAGTGTTTGAAATAACACACTAGCCTACTACATCAGTCTATCATATACCGTACATCAAATGGTATATATTTAAACATGGTAACAGTGCACAACATTCATCACATAAAACAGTGGTGTACCGGAGTCTGACCATGACCTATACCAAACCCTTTATGCCAAAAAGATTCAATATACTGTGAGGTCTTAAATGATTGCATAAACCTTCCATGTTTAATGAGTTATTTACATTTTTAGTGATAAAGTATGTTTATGAGCAGTAAATTCATTAAATGGAATTAAAATAAAAAATGTATTAAAACAAAATCCATAAAATGATCCCATGATGGGAACCCCTAAAAAAGGTTCTATACAGCACCTGATGGAACCCTGTAAGGTTCTATATAGAATCTTATCTTCTAAGAGTGCATGATAGCATGTTGCCTTAATGTAATGTTAATGTTGCCACTGTTACACACTACAAGACTTTGGCCCAGAGTTTTGCTCCGATTTGCAGTCTAGAGAAGAATAGTTGTCAAACATCAGAGCCAGTCTGTATATTTTGGGCAGAGATGACAGATTTAACAGAAAATCAGGCAGTGTATGATGGGCACAGACTTTCTCAGCTTCAGACTATAAATCCATCCTGTCGGAGGTTATCAAACTAGATATCAAAAAAACGATTTTAGAACACAAATTAGTTTCACCGGTTTTCATTTCACATGGTTCATGTTGAGTTTGTTGTGTGCGGGACGACTTTAAATGACTAAATGAGGTTCACATACTATCAGACTTTCGTGTATGATGGCCAGTTTTACTCAGCAAGTGCCTGGTGTTCAATCTGTTAAGATCTTTAAAGTTATGTAGTGTGTATTCCAGCCTTTATACACGTTAAAAAGAGGATTATGTGCTTAAAATTCCAGCAGAATTATAACTTAACTACATAAAGAGTAAACTAAACTTACCTTGCAGTACACCCACAGACAGATACATCCAAGGCAGACTGAGGCCCAAAGAGGCGATAATCATTCCTGAGGTAGCCAGAAGCCCTCCGACCATGATAACGCTGCGCTGGGACAGGTGCATACTGAGAGCACTGGCAAGAGGAGCTAAACAGACAGAAAAAAAGAAAACACCTTTCACTATGCAGGTCTGGTGCTTAGGGTGTCATCATGAAATGTCAGTTTAAAGAGTTTTTAAATAGTGGTTCTGAGACAATTTCTGTGGATAACAATAAGGGGGAAAAAATTCTCACCTCCCAAATGAAACACAGCAATGGTGGTTGAGGTCATCCATGAGGTAGTGCTAGTAAGGACACTGTAGTGATTTTGGATTTCGAGGAAAAACAAGCCAAAGTTCTTGTGAACAGCAGCAGTGAGGCCCATGATGAAGAAGGCCGAGGTCACCACAACCCAGCCATAGCCTCCATCCGGTGGGGTGGACAAATACCTCTCCATGCTGAATCTGACAATCGCTTCCCAACTTCTGTAAAAGAATGTTAAAACATTTCAACATAGGCGTATATTGACATTATACTATTTATTAATATTTTTAATATAGTATTTATTTTTACATGATCCATTTTGAGTTCAATTTTATACTTCTGTCCATTTTATTAGGTTATGTAATATTTCCATTTAGCTTTAATTTATTTTTTCAGTTTTAGTCATTTTCATACTTCGACTTATTTCTGTTAGCTGCCAAGGCAACTTTTAAAACTTTTTTTTTTAAGTTTCACTTTTTCATTAATCAAAATTTCATCAAAAGTATACTTTATTTCACTTCTATTTACCGGCTTACCAAAACAATACAATAGTCTTAGTAGTACAATAGTAATACAAAACAATATAGTCTATTTTTTTTTTGGCCTAAAAACAACAATACTGCGCGCTTCCATAAGATTTTTGAATGTTTGGATATTTTTGTGGACATTTCTTCATTAACCTTGGCAAACGTGCCAACATTGCCACACGGAGTGATAATCACTGACACTTGACAAATTAGCTAAAAAGCGGCGTATGTATTTAATTTAAAGTCCCTCAAACTTCCATACTGATGTACATTGAGGTAATGGTTCACACAGCCTGTTTTTAAGTTAGGAGCTATAAATACTATTAAAGTGTTTTGCTAGCGAGCAGGTCCGACAAACCGTTCTGTGATTATCCCTCCATGTGCCATAAGGTTGCTGACCCCTGGTAAATACAATTAACTAAATGACAAATTATTTGAAAGAAATGATTTTAGAATGTTATGTGATGAATGCATCTCTGTCAGCACTTCTCCAGCCTGTTCCAGTGTGTCATTTAGCATGTTGTGACCAAAAAAAAGAAAAGATTGCATTAAACTGTTTTCATATGTCACGTTTCCCATAATCCATTGGATGGTCAGGGCACCACAGCAGATGCACACTTTATAGACAGCTCTTTCCATTCTGGTGGTTCTTGGCCAGGACTTTAGTCTCCGCAATGTTAGGCCCATTCCATTACTTCATATTGTCAGCCTACTTTGTCCTCGGTCTCCCTCTTCTTGTACCTTCAACCGTGCCCCGGAGAATGGTTTTGGCCAGCCTGGAGAATCCGGTGGCGTGTCAATACCAATACAATTTCCTTCTTTTGACTTTTACCGGGAGTTCTTCATTTGGCCCAGTATGGTTTGATTTTTCATATGTACTGTAGGAATAATCATATACATTCTAGCTGCTACACTTCTTCAAACGTCATTTTAAAAAATGGCCATCAACTCAGCACCAAGAAGTACAAGCAGTAACCAAGACAGGCCTAACAGGAACTATCGTTCACAGTGGAAATCTGTAGCAAGTGCCAGAAATCATAAGATCGTGTGCGTCAACAAATGACCCACAATGCCTGCTCCACTGCCCAGCCCTGCTGCGATCACTATAAGCCAGTCCTTTATTGCCATTGACTCAGCACCACTAGCAGCAGGCAAACATACTCATGTTACAGTACAGTTCATGACAGCCTTGTCCTTGACTTGTTCCATCACCCATATTAGGCTACAGCTTGACATATTAAAGAAGCTATCAAACTGTCAGCAACCTCCAGTACAGAACAGCCTGATGTCCTGCAATCCAAATAAAAAGCTGCTTACCACCTACTATGGCATTCATGAGACCATTGTCACCTTTTAAAACATCTTGCTTCCCCGCTGATAGAATCCTGTTCTAATCCACTCAATTACTGTATGAATCTGTGGTAATGCAGACTGCTCCATATTATATAATGTCTATAGGTTTGGGTGTGAGAGTAAATACAGGCACTCCTGAGATTTAAGGGCAAAATCTCCATGTTTCATCATGCGTCTGCACTATTGTTGTGTACATCCAGCCTGTCAGGAATCTGTCTGCATCAGCATAATTGCTGCATGTTGATGCACTGTGTCAAATGTGAACTCATACAATTGGTAGAACTGTTTTTGGCGATTGCATTGTTCATAGAAAAATGATGCAACGGTGGCAAATTAATTAAATTTACAGTGAATAAATTTTATGAGAAGTTTGTGCAATAAACTGTTCCATAGTAATTCAGTCTAGGGTATAACTACCAATTTTCATTGCTAAATCACTTAATGTAAACCATTCGTTTTGCATTTACAAGTGCACTGGAATACGCTGATTTCAAGCAGCTGCCATTTTTAAATGGCTCCGGTGGGAAGAAAACGGGAAGTGTCGCCTTTAGTCATAGGAGAGTCGCGAATGCAATGGCATATTGTTGTGTTTAATGTAGAAATTAGTTATTCTAAAAATGTACATTTCTTTCATATTTTAGACTATATGTGAAATTCATTTATAAATAAAATATTTTTTTTATATATAATTCAGAACGTAAAAAAAGAAGCAGGAAGGAACTATATACATATCCTATATTGGATATTAACATCCAATAGTGTAAATCACGGCAGCAGCTTCAGGTTGGTAGTCCAAGGCACTGTTGTCTATCTGTACTTCCGGGTTTCTTCCCACCGGAGCCTCGCTTTCGATTTCAAAATGGCGGCTGCGTGAAATCAGCGTATTACACGACAATGTTGAAAAATCACAGGAAATAAAATCAATAAGCTCCATAAACAATATTACAGGACACAAAGTGAGTGATTTTATCTTTTTGCGCTGCAGTGGACACATTAAAACCCACACTGACATAGATTCAGACCAGGGTTGTTTTTACGATCCACTAACCAGCAAACACAATGGTCCCCTAACTTTAGTATTTGGTTCCTGTTTGGTCTTTTTTGGGGGGGAAACCAAATAACTTATTTTTTGGTTTGATTTTTTGCAACCATAAAATAACGTTTAATTGCAGGGAGGTTCTTTTTAAATACAGGGTGATAGCTGCAATAACCTAGAAATAACTCATACAGAACGTTCCCTTATTGTTTTATAAACCATAAAATAATGTTCCTATAACATTGCAGTAAGGAGGTTATTTTTAAATAACCTAAAAATAACTCATACAGAACGTTCCCTAATGGTTATTGTTTTACAAACCATAAAATAATCTTCCTATAACATTGCAGTAAGGAGGTTATTTTTAAATAACCTAAAAATAACTTATACAGAACGTTCCCTAATGGTTATTTTTAGGTTATTATTTTATAACCATGTAAACTAACCTTCCAATTTTAAACGTTGCAGATGTTTTTGTGTAATGACTTATACAGAGCTCTGAAATTAGTTTAGTACAGATTTAATCAAATGAAGCATAAATTAGATCAATCAAAACATGTTATAATGATCAGATGAATCCAACTTTGTGTTAAGATTTCCAGAATCCAGGGTTTAACCAGGGTTAAGCGTGTGAAAAAAAGCACAGTGAAAAGCACAGAAATCATACATTTGTGGGTTTGTTTTTTATCTTCATTTACTACACGCGAAAGCGTTATTTAAAAATTAACGGTCACTTCGTTTTATTAGCTGGCTGACATTCGTTTATCGATCTCTTTATTGAATAAATGAGCAATATCACACGTAGCATACGAATAGTAGCATACGAATAGTTTGTTCTGATTCTCGAATCCGATTGGCTGCCCTTTTCCAGCCATCCGATAAATATGACCTTTCTTAATACCAAGTACGGCATATAGGCCTATAAAATAACATTATTTATTGACCTACCTTTAATTGAAATGTTCACTTATAATCTTTAATATTTGGCCACTTTTTTTAACGATAGAAGCAGAGTGCCGAAGTTACGACGTCATAACGTAGGCCAAAACGCGGAAGTGAGTTAGCATTTTAGCACTCCCGGTTCCCTCACTCTAAAGTCTATGGGATTTTTGAATGGGTTTTTGCTAAATCGCCCTGAAATAAGGTCTGTGGTGAACAAAGCCTCTAAATATTTTCATGTTTTGATTTATGACATAGAACACAAAGTTATAACCTGCTTGTGGTTTTTTAAACTTTGTGTCTGCTTGTGTTTTTTAAAAACTTTATAGCCTATAGGGAAAATGTATAAATTTTGGATTAACTTGTAAAGATTATCTTGATAGACAAACGTGTAAGGGTCACAACTCTTTGTTAAACACAGATCTTAGTCATAGCTTTTCGATCGAGGCGGGAACACGCCGCTAGCTTCCAAGTTGTCCTACAAAGTGACGTCATCACTTCGGCACTCTATGCGGATCGAAGGTTTAAACTTTTATTTTGAAATCGCGATGAAAGTTCCCACTGATGTGTGTGCTAGTTTTGTAAATCATCATAGCACTATGCTATGCTATATTGTGCTTTTTAAATATATCTTGCAGCCTTAGAAAACGATCTAATAATGCGGTTCAAGGATTCCTTTTTTTTTTTTTTTTTTTTTTTCTCGGTTCATGGATTTTCGTATGTGGAATCAATACATCCTCCTTACCGTCGCGGGTGTGCTTGGATGATTAACTTATTACAGCGACGGTAATGATATCAGCGGTTAGGGGACCGTTCTAGTAAAGTAAGAATCGTTAGGGGAACTTTAAAATGACGTAAGAATAACGTTCTACAAAAAAAAAACACGTTCTAATTCCGTTAAGAAAACGTAAAGAACGTTCTGGGAACCAAAAAATGTCCGCTGGGTATACAGTTTTTATTAATTTTTTTAATTAGTTTTTACTTTTATATTTTCCATTTAAATAAAGTTTTAGTAAATGTGTTGTGTATTTTATCCTTCGTATTAGTTTTTTGGTCTATATACATTTATTCATTTGGATTTCAGTTTGAGTTATTTTAGCACATTTAACTAAACGAAAATGAGAAATGTTTCATTGGCATTTAGCTGAAATAAAAATATATTTAAAAGCTTTTTTAATATATATATTCAGTTAACGTTTATTTTATTCAAACACGAAAATGTTTTAATGGTTTTAGTTAACTGATTCAGACAAGAGTGAATGAATATTCAACTGAAAAATTAAACAAGAGTATTCTTCATGAAGTCGCGTGTACCAGTGTAGGCTACTAGTGTTGCCTACAGAAATTGACATACAAAAATAAACCAAATTATTAATTGGAGTAATAGTGAACAAGCCACGGTCCCCTACATATTGTTTATACTGTAGGCTATCTTATTCCGGAGTGTCTATTGATCGTTGCTGCTTTTTTTTCTCCATAAAGGATTAATGATGTACGTCGGCGTTTTGAAATAAAATCTGCTCTACATGGTAGGGAAATTACTTACACCAGAGGTGCGACCGCACTCTTCTCCTCTCCTGTACTCGGTCAGGTCCTCTTCATGTTGTTCATCGCAGTCTGTAACACAATAGTAGTAGCAGTGTGTGATGCTGCCACTGATGTGAGTGGATCTCTATTTATAAACTCGCACGACTTTGGCCACACCCCTGCTCAACACGCTTCCATATGGCAAGCCGTTTGAACATGTATTGCATTAAAGTCGGCATGAAATGGAAGTTGCGGTACAATTTTATTCCTTATTTGTGCCGTATATCCGAGTGAACTGGCTTCTCGAACAAGAACAAATGTAGGGCGGGATTTGATTTTATCAGTCGGGAATTTACTGGATTGTTGTTGTTTGCTATTGTTGCAATCATTGTTGATCTCATGTGAGTGAATAGTTGTCCTGATCACACTTGATCAGAGAAGAGATGTCCTTATAAGTGGGAGGCAGGGGCGCCCTAAGAAAACAAAAGGATCTGGGCTACAGCATTACGGTAGGCCCCCTAGGCCAGATAAAACTTTTTTTTAGCTTCCTGACAATTATTTATGTAGAAATGTATCTTGTCGAGAAGAAAACACTGTACTTACTCAAACATCAGTTCCCCTTTCGAGAACAGTCACTTCGTATTGCGTAGCTAAAACGCAGCGGGGAAACTCCTTTCCTCGAGAATATTGAAGCCTATATTTTAAAATGCAGTGCAGCTGCACAGCAAGCACAGTAGAGCATCTAGCTCGCCCATTGGCTGTGCTGCAGCAACTGCACATCCTATGGCGAAGCGGCTCAGACGCGCGAACCAATCAGACAGCTTCGTGCCTAAGCACGTCAGAGACCGCCAGAATGGGCGTGGCTTATGGCTATATAAGCCCACCACTTCGCCATAGCATCAGATTTAATCTCCTTCATCGACCTTTCACGCAGGGCCGGCTCTAGCCCTTTGGTTGCCCTAGGCGAGATTGATTTTTGCGCCCCCCCCCCCCCCCCCCCCACCCCCCCCACCCTTTAAAAATAATGAGTATTTATTTAACTAAACAAAAATGCTCTTATAGTCACTCCAAAACTTCAACAAGCAAATTATGACTTGAACTGTAATAAATTGTTTATACAAATGCTAAAAAAGAACGTTCAAGGATATTTCAATCATCCTACATAGTTGCATTGTTTAAATACATATTATCTGACCATGTAACTTGTAGTAGATAAATTACAATTACTACCACCACTACTATTATTACTAATCCATTAGGCTGCTACAAGGCTAGGGGGGTACGGGGGCATGATCCCCCGTAAGAAATCTTTTGTGCATTTTAATGTTAAATTCATCAATCTGGTGCACTTTGAGAGTTCAAAATTAAAAGCTCCAACCCATATTCAGTGTTCAAATTAAACAAAGAAAAATTCAAACCTCTTTTAGTTAGTGTCTGTCTACATTACATAATAATAGTTATAATATTAATCCCATGATAATACTCATTGTAAAACAATGCACTGAAAAATAAAGGAAACTTTCATAAGTTTTGTACTAATTTCTATACTAATAGAAAGAGTATTTTTCTGTACTTCACATTAAAGATGTGATTGGGCCAGCCCAGTGTCAATCAAGAAAACAACCAATGGGCCGCTGATCTACGCGTTTCATGCGGTGTCAGAAAAAAGCTTTTTTTTACCAATGCATTACACCAGCACTAACCCAGCGCCGCCGATTAAGCAAAACAAAACGAATGGGCTATTTCTATTTTAGCCCCCGGCCGCTTTTTTGCTTTATTTATCTTTTTCGACGACAACTCACTACTCGTGCCTGTTCGCTCAGCGCTCACGGCGCCCGCTCGCGATATTATTGGAGGGGGGTCCCCTGTCAAAATTCTATGATGAAATCTTATGAGGGCGCCTACTCCGCTACACATACCGGGTATACCCACTTTTTGCGCCACTGGCAGGCTTATGTAATTGCTCCACTCGTTGCAGTGTTAATAAAGTACAATAAAAGCGGAAAGTTCCTTACGCGGCTCTGGCGCCCCCCCTAGGGTTTAAGGCGCTTGCGCCCTTAGCATTTGCCTATACTGCCTATGCCACGGGCCGGCCCTGCTTTCACGTCTCTGCCTCATTCCGAAGTCTTCGCCGTAGAATCAAGCCCTCTCAGCTAGAACGAGCCCTTGTATACAGCGGACAGCACCTTCTTCACTCACCTAGAAGCCGCTTCTCTTCTGTCGCCGTTCTCCTGTGGCCATCCGGCGAACACGCATCCTTTCTCTGCTAACTGTGTGCTCGCCGTTGCGACACCGTCTCTCTTTTTTGGAGAACGCGAGCATTGTTCCAAATGCCTCGCTCTCCCTGCACTTCGTGCAGATCCCTTCTGCATGAGGCGGACGGGCACACGGAGTGCACCACGTGCCTGGGAGCCGCCCACGCGGAAGCTGCACTCTCTGCCGGAAGCTGCTCTCTGTGCAAGAGTTTGCCCATCTCCATGGTGCGGACGCGGTTAACTCTCTTCAAGGAAGACGGCAACACCCGCTCTTCCTTTCCCCGCCCTACTTCAGCCACGGAAGAAGAAGCGCCGCAACCAACGGCAGCCCGAGCACATGGAATTAAGTGAGCCCACACCGGCCACGTCCCCTCGTGCCTCTCTTTCTCTGTCACAATCTCCTTCACCGGTCCCGTTCACTCAGGGTGGACCAGCGCCCCTCCCAACGAGCGGCGGGTCTCATCTCCTTCGGTGGATCGGACGAAGGGCACAACGACAGCCTCTCCATTGCTGCGTCTGAAGAAGAGTGGTCGGGCTCAGTTGACCCCGCCCTCCTCTCCCTGCCCGCCCACTGCTGCTTGATGGAGAACTAGTGCAAGTTTGTCCCATAGGCGCTAGGGCCCACTCCACAAGAGGCATGGCTTCTTCGTGGGCTTGGTCTAGTGGTGTACCAATTGAAGACATATGTGCAGCGGCCGGCTGGTCCTCGCTGTCCACATTTGTTTGGTTCTACAACATGGAGGTACCTTGCTTGCAAGCTCGAGTCCTCTCCATATGATAAGTAGTCGTTCAGTCTAATACGATTTACTGTCCATAAGCACAAGTCTGTCCTAGGAAGTAATACTGTTTATAAGAGCGAACCTGACCTCAGGTGCTCCGGCCCCTCTTATATGTTATAGGACCTGACTCAGGTCCGGTCCCCTTCATATTCTTGTCGGGAGCTTTTATAATGGCTTGTGTCTTACTGTGAACCTCGGGTTGTTGCCCTAGGCTCCAGTTGGGACGGAGTCAGTTGCTAATAGTGCGGCGTTTTACATTGCGTCCCCACTGCGTATTAGCTACGCAATACGAAGTGACCGTTCTCCAAAGGCAACGTACTCGGTTACTAACATAATCTCGGTTCCCTGAGAGTAGGGAACGAGTATTGCGTGGCCTGCCGCACTATTGCAATCGGTCAGTTTTTTTTTCCCGCTTAACAGTCGATTTAACCTGATGCTATGGCGAAGTGGTGGGGTTATATAGCCATAAGCCGCGTCATTCTTGCGTGCTTAGGCGCGAAGCTGCCTGATTGGTTCATGCGTCTGAGCCGCTTCGCCATAGGATGTGCAGTTGCTGCAGCACAGCCAATGGGCGGGCTAGACGCTCTACTGTGCTTGTTGTGCAGCTGCACTGCGTTTTAAAATATAGTATTCTCGAGCAAAGGAGTTTCCCCACTGCGTATTAGCTACGCAATACTCGTTCCCTACTTTCAGGGAACCGAGGTTACGTAAGTAACCGAGTACGTTCTCTACTTAGCCTACCCTTGCATGAACGACCCTATAGGAATGATATTCGTATTTGTATCATTTATTTTTAATAAATGGAATTTTATAATTTTCCACGGCACACACGAAACACGACAATACACGAACTGGAAACATGACATTATTATAGGCATTATATGGAGGTATGAAAATAAAATGCCATCAAAACTTTTCTGGCCAAAATGTGAGTTTACAACTCCATGATATAAATAACAGAAATTATGTAAAATATTTATTATTCATTAGAAGTAGATCAAATATAATCACATGGCATAAATGTGGGCTATTTGGTGAAGAAAAAGTTAGGGTTTTCAAGCCACCAAAACGCAGTTGTCATGTAAATGAACGGTCAAAACACATTAAAAGTCTTCCGTTTTTAGTTGAAATTGTCGTGTAAATGGCCCCTGAAAGTATTCTCTAATTTTGACCAGAGTTCTTCAATTGTCTCATTTAAATTTTATATACTGTGCTTCAGAATATATTTAACTTGTGAAATATGCTAAAATTTAACAACCTAGCATTGTATTAATGTAGCGTTCACGCCAGTCTGAAGATGACAACATGTGACGTTATATTCGGACCTGTTCAGATACTCAAGACTGGGAATCATGCATTTGTTTGGCACCATTATCAATGCCTAATTGAATCTGTAGCGGTCAGGCGGTGTACAGCTGTGGTACAAGAAGTAGGAGCCCTCAGAAAACTCATTTCTGAAAAGCTGTAATTACAAGGTCTATATGGATAATTATGACATGGCGTGAACACACCTAATATCAGTTATGTTCTTAGGAGACGACTGGAGTGTTTTAATACCAGATGGATGCGTGGCGCCATTAAGCATGGCAGGAAAAAATATTATGGTTTCGGGGACGCGTGTCTCAAGAAGTTTGAAGACACATGGCTCAATATGCTGGAAGAAACCTACCTGCAAATCAGTAAAAAAGTTTTGGGGCACTTGTGTAAAAATGCTGTAAAGTGAGGATGCTTTCAAAAATAATGTCATAAATAGATTTTATTGATCAGTTGACGTCTATTAACTAAATCAAATCAATATTTGGTGTGACCACCCTTTGTGTTTAAAACAGCTTTTGTCCAGTTACAATTGCAGTTTTTCAGGAAGCTTTGCAAGTAGGTTTCTTCAAGCGTCTTGGAAACGTTGCCACAGTTCTTCTGGATTTAGTCTCAGTTTTTTCATGTAATGCCAGACAGACTCGATGATGGTGAGATCAACTCCTTGTGCGCACAAAAATCTCTCTAATTAATTGCAAGAGGAATGTTTGGAAATGTAAACTTGATATTTCCTACTGACACAAATAATGCTTAAAACATGCTTAAGACTTTTGCACAGTATTATATATATATATATATATATATATATATATATATATATACACACATACATACTGTACATATAAAAATCTATGATATATCTTTGTATAAAGCACCAGAAAATAGACATTGGATTAAATATGTAAATGTCCATGAATGTAAGATATGGTAGCGTTTGTGCAAAATGTTTTCTGGGACCTGTTAAGGATCAAATCCAGTGGTCAATGTTTTTTTGTCTTGGTATGTTTTTTTTTTATTCACTGCCATTACTTTGCCCGAATGATGACCATAAATGTGGCTGATGAGTAAAGCCACATGACTGAAACAGATGAAAATATAGTTTAAGGAATAAAAGGCATGCCATACTTCCACCCATTCTCTCATACACTTTCATCAAAATACTGCTTTCACTAATGCATATGCAACACATAAATGTTGGTTCAATTATTAAAGAATATTTTTTCCACACCCATTTCTCTGAAACATGAGCTGGTTGTCAACCTGGAATCCTCCTCCTGCCAGAATTCATATTCATGTAAACATGTTCAACATATTAGAATCAATATCTGTAACAATCTCTATCTGTATAACACACAAATATATAATGTGAGTTAACAGAGCTCTTGTAAATGTGAAAGAACAGATCAATTACAGTACATCAACATGAAGTCTTCTGCACTGTCCTGAATTACTGAGAAGACACTGTCAGCATATCAATGGTTGCTTCAATAAAACAAAACTCTGTATTGTGAATGCCATGGTTACTATATAAATGTTAACTAAACAATGAGAGCCTAATCCAAGCTGGTTTCGGGACCAAAATCAGGAAATTTAGGAACTGCAGAAAAATTGGCATCATAATCCAAATCAAATTGTGATTTTATAAGCAGTGTGAATCATGATAGATGAAAATGCATCCTAATATCTGTACCTAAGTTATTCAAAATAAGACACAATGTGAACGGCAAAATTACAGCGATATGATTAAAAAGTCGTTCTCACTTTGGATTGTGGGAAACGACTGAACTGTTTACATTTCAGTAAACAATGAAAGGACAAAGCAAAGCAGAATGTTTGGCTTACAGGCCAATGCTTGTTATGTTAACATGCTTCAATTGTCACAAAATAGTTCGGAGTAGTGTACTCAGATCAGTTTCATTTCGGAAACTTTCAAATTTGTGCAATAACACAAGGGTCAGTCGGTGTGGTGAAAACTGGTACCAGCCAGCGGTAAGAGGATAATGTCAAGTCTATGTTTGACACCCCGCACTATTGCCATTCCAAAGCTCCGGGGGGCTGACGGATCAGAATACACACACCGCATGTTCTTTTGAAGTAAATAAATATCAAACTGTTTGAGGACAAAAAACAAAAATGTGTTTCTACAGTCTATCCATAGAATCCCTTGAATAATTGTGAATAGCAGTTTGACCGACTGTGGCGCTGAAGAGCAATACGTTACCGCGTACTCCACATGTCCATTGCTTTATAAAGAGGTTAATAGGGAATATACCACTGGGAAATGGCTCATTAACGGCTATGTTGGGCTGTAAGAATGACTGACATACATTAGCATTTTTTATTCAAAGAAAACCAGAAAGACTTACAATAGCAAGATCTTTTATATCTTTTCAGTCAGACACCACCTGCATTACAACAAACAACCAAATAACAATTATATATTTTTTAAAAATCTTAATTTACATGACGCTGCTTCCAAACAATTCATTTCATTTTTATAAAATTATAAAATCATCTTTATATATGTACATACAAACACATGGATGTAAAAATGCACAGCTCTTGCATTTCTTAATAAAACGATTCATTCATTTATACCATCGCTGATAGAGGGCGCATGCCAGCACTGCTAGCAAAAGAGAAACCCATTCTTGATATAAATGACGTTAATTGTTCAGACAGAAGATGAGGTGATCAAGTACTGGGGTTAGATCTGCCGTAATGGCACAAAGAAGGATTTTAAGACAGCGGACAGGGCCAGAGGACAGACTCAAAGCTGGATATCTGGGTGGCAGCGGTGAGCGAGTGAAGCTTCTCTCTTAAAACTCAGGCACTTGGGTATATCGGTCTGAATCGCTACTGTCCCGGATCAGGTCTACACGGAGAGCGAGCTCCTTGAAGGTTGGCCGAAGACTGAGATCGTTGTCCCAGCATTCCTGCATGATCTCGCACATCTAAAAGAATTCAAAAAGTCAGTGTTTAACAAGAGCTGATTTACAAAGACCGGTTTTTGACCTGAATTATTTATCATTTACACAATTATACACTACCATTCAAAAGCTTGGGGACGGTGAGAATTTTTTAAAAGAGATAAAATAAGTCTCTTATGCTCAGCAAGGCTGCATTTATTTGATCAAAAATACAATAAAACAGTAATATTGTGAAATATTATTACAATTTAAATGACTGTGTTCTATTGTAATATATTGTAAAATGTCATTTTTTACTGTGATAAAAGCTGAATTTTCAGCATCATTACTCCAGTTTTCATCATGAGTCACATGATCCTTCAGACATCATTATAATAGAACCTTTTCACGGACTGTGATGACGTGTTTCCAGTTTTTAATATTTAAATTTTAAAAAAATGTAATACAGTTGACATTGTGTTGAATGTGTTCTGAGATCTGGTACCTCTGAGGGACAGCCCATAGGTAGGGGTAAACGGTTTCCTCTTTTCAAGAGTTCAATGAGATGATAGACTATCGTTTGTCCCTGCTTGTCACCTCCCATCATACTCAGGAAAACCTGAACACAACAAAATAGAGCTTCTTATTTAACAGTTATTCTATGGGGTGTCGTTGACAGGTTCTTTGGACATGTCCTGTGTGATTTACATAGCCAAAGCAATTCAAAACAAGCAACTGTTAAATGTTGCCCTTATTGTGAATGTGGCATGTCCAGAAAACAAAACAAGAAATGGCAAAGAACAGCTGTGATACTTACTGTAGGTGGGCTACAGAGCTTGTCACTGTATGTAAAGAGTTCATACAGAACCACTCCAAAACTCCAGATGTCTGACGCTACTGAGAACTTACTCTCAGTAAGAGACTCGGGCGCATACCTGCCACAACAAACACAGAGGTTTAGAACAACATGTCTAAAAAAAAATATGACTAAAAAGACTTTCCTCTGGAAATCTTACTGCTGATCATCTTTTGTGTTCCAACGAAACACGAAAGTCATACAGGTTTGAATGAGAAACAAACATACCAGAATATAGGACTCTCTCCAGGTTCTTTAACCTTGTAGTACTCTTTGTCCTGAGGTAAAACCTTGGTCAAGCCAAAGTCACCAATCTTCACCCTGAACTCACTCTCCACTAGGATGTTTCGTGTGGCCAGGTCTCTGTGAATGTACCGCTTTGTCGCAAGGTATTCCATTCCCTGTAGAGACATAGCAGACGTGACAATTTCAGGAGACTCAAGACTAGGGTTGGGTATCGTTTGAATTTTAACAATTCCAATTCCGATTCCAATTCTGATTCTTATCAATTCCTAATTTCGATTCTGATAAGGTAAAAAAACAACAACTTAGATGTCTTATTTAAACATTTAAAACATTTTATTGTAGCTGAATACCATGAACAAAAACCAACAGGCTAAAGAACACTAACACAAGGAACTTTTACCTATGGTTTAAAAATATCATAGCGAAAACAACTAGCATAACTAAAATAAATTTCAAGAATACACGAAAAAAACAAATGCGGTTTTAGAAGAGAAATCACATACAATTGTGCAACAGGTATGATTTAGTTTATAGCACTTCTCATTCATTTCTATTTTTAATCAGGTTTGGAGCTAAACTCTGCAGGAAAGTGGATCTCGAAGGACAGAGTTGAGAACCCCTATTTATTTTAGAGCTTGGTGTAACTACAAAAGTGTATATTCACTTTAAAAATGCATATGGAATCTTAAGATTTTAATTTACATGACATTATCAGGTCTATAAATCACACTTTTTCGTATATGGGTTTAAGACAAAGAGAATCCTGGTTCTTCAAAGAAAATAAAAAAGGGGGAGAATTATTAAAATAAATATCTTGATTTTTAATTGTTTTATCTTATTCTAAAGCTTGTTTGGTCTCATTTCAAATCCTGTTTTCATCTTGAGGCCCCCTGCTTGAGAACCACTGGTACAAGAAGAAAGGTCTTTATTACCTTGCATATTTGAGATGCATAATGCACAAGTTTCTTGTGGTCAATCCTGTCTCTGTTCTTGTTGAGATAGTCTCGTAGACTTCCGTAAGGCAGGTACTCCATAATCAGTCGAAGGTTTCTCCTTCCTGAGAGAACAAGACATTACGATAGAGCTTGCAATAAGCCGACATTAAGACAGAGGCACAGTTCTTCAATGTGGTCAAAATCAATCAAGAAACAATGGAGAGCGCTCAATAACTGGATGCACACGGTTTTAAAAATGATGCACTTGTTTGGGGGTTCTCCTCTGGCTCGGATTCGATTTCTCTTTGAGACAAGAGCTGGGTTTGGTGCATTTATGGAAGTAAAATATTAATCCACAATGCAGGATAATGCAACACACCAAATGTTTTAAGCATTATCATCTAATCAGTCTGACCAAGATGATTCAAGCACTTCTAGACAGATGCAAGAAGTTTTATTATATCAAATTAGAAATTAAGTTTAGTAATTAAATTTGCAACTAAATGAAAGTGTACATGAAAACTAAATGACAGCCTATACATTGTTGATTGGATGGAGGCAGATCTAAATGCAAGCTTGTGGAAGAAGTCATTTCACAAGAAGATATTTTGATTAAAAAAATGGCAAGGTTTAAAAATAAAGCATATACATGGATAAATTGTTAAAAATAAAATCAATAACATTTGACGAATTTCAACAAATTCCAACATGCATTAAAAAAAATTGATTGGGCGAATTTTCATTTCATGCTTTATATGTTTGAACTGGACAGCAGATTTTCATGGGAACACGTGTAATTAGACTGTGATCCTTTATTAATGCTATTATTGTCTCACAACTTAATTTTATCTTAATAATATTGAGTAATATTAATATTAATCAAAACATGGCTTATAATGCTCAGTTACTGGCACTCAAAGAAATGCCAACTTGATCAATGCTGAAAAAATGAACAGAATTTTGAATGTTCTTGTTTATTGGTGATCTCTGGTGGTAAATGGCCTAAATACCCCTTGTTTCATTTCTATTCATTGCTTGTCTGGAATCAAACTTTGATTCCGACCAAGCAGTTGAAACAAGTGTAACAGCACATGCCAATGCATCTGACAGCACTACACTCTTATTCATAATTATCAAGCAATATCAATTTAGGCAATCGTAACAAAATCTGATCTTTTACTGAAAAGACTCAAAAGAGGGTGTGGTAATTCTGAGTAAATGTTTGGGTCTAAAGATGATGCATCTAAAGCAACAAGAGGTTTCACAACATTACTTTCGTCCCATACCTGCACCGTAGCACACGCCTTTATATTTCACAATGTTCTCATGCTGGAGGGATTTGAGGATCTCGATTTCCCGCTCAAAGTCACGGATGTGTTCAGTGGTGCTGTGTTGCAATTTTTTCACTGCCACCACCTCACCGGTGTTGTCCTGCAGGGGATCATACCTGCACATTTCCACACTGCCAAAATTTCCCTGGAAACAGGAGATAGATACTGTGGTTAGCAGCACACATTATTATTATTACTTTAATACTATTTTCCAAATATTGTGGCAATTGAAATAGTCATAAAAAGATTTTTCTATTCGACTAGTAGTCGTTCAATTAAGCGATTAGTCGACTAATCGCACGTGTATATTAATGATTCATACAAAAATCATAATCAGTGTTGGGTGTAACGCGTTACTGTAATTTAAATACTCATCCACTGAAAAGGTAAAGTAAGGGATTGCTATAAATTTGTAGGTAATTTAATTACAGTTGCTTATAATGTACTTGCGTTACATACTGTAAATTAGTTCAACAGTTCTGCAGAAATCAATATTGAATTTAAAATCTAAATTTATCACCTAAAGGTAAAAGTGAACGCTGCCTCTTTAAAATCGTTAGCTGTAGTGCAGTTTTGGTGTTGGTAACGTTGTCTGAAGTGGAATATGTCGGCAGAAGCGAGTGGCTGTTTTACAAATGGAAATATTCCAATTACTTCACTTTTTTTTGACACAGGTAGACAAGAACATTACGGTACAATGTAAGCTATGTCCTGGGGCGAAAAAACTATCGGGCGCTGTCAATAGCACAAGTAATCTACTGAAGCACCTGACTAGGCAGAGCATCGACGAACTCTTTTGAGTGATCCATGTTCGTCGACAGATAACGCTAGGGCAACCCCTGTTAAGCAGCCAAAAGAGATACAAAGCCTTACTAAGATACTAATTACCTTTTCAAAAAGGTGGCAGCACAGTCAGCTGAGCAGTAGAAATTAGTTTTTGTTGAAAAACATATGACCGCATATAGTATGCATGAAATATGTTGGTCATTGCTTTGAAAATTTACAGCTTGATTTTTGCAGAGTAATTATATTTTTTGTTATTCAGATATTTGTTAGAGGAATTCTGACCGTTAACTAAAGGTTACAGTGAATTAGAAATTAGTTAATTTTGTTGAAACACATGAATACATAGGCTACATTATGTATGAAATATAATATGGCACTCGTTGCTTTGAAAGCAAGTTTCATGTTTACAGCTGGATAACATGTCATTTAACATCTCTTAAAGGGATAGTTCACCCAAAAATGAAAATAAAGTCATTAATTACACACCCTCATGTTGTTCCAACCCCGTAAGACCTTCGTTCATCTTCGGAACACAAATTAAGATATTTTTGATTAAATTTGAGAGCTGGATCACTGCTACATAGGCTTCCTAAGGGAGTGAAACTTGCGGCCAAGAAAGTCATTGAAGAAAATGTTTAAATAGTCCAAGTGACTACAGTGGCTCAACTATAAGTTTATCAAGCGACGAGAATACTTTTTGTGCGGAAAAAAACAACAAAAATAACGACTATTCCTTTTCTTCCTTGTGGGCCTGAGACGAGAGTTGAAGAGATTTCCAGAACGCATGCGCGAGAACTGAGAAGAGGACGTTCTTCTTCTACTACTCCTTGTTCAGTTCTCGCGCATGCATCGTGGAAATCTCTTGAACTCTTGTCTCAGGCCCACAAGGAAGAAAAAGAATAGTCGAATAAAGTCGTTATTTTTGTTGTTTTTTCCGCACAAAAAGTATTCTCGTCGCTTGATAAACTTATAGTTGAGCCACTGTAGTCACTTGGACTATTTAAACATTTTCTTCAATGACTTTCTGGGCCGTCAAGTTTCACTCCCTTAGGAAGCCTATGTAGCAGTGATCCAGCTCTCAAATTTAATCAAAAATATCTTCATTTGTGTTCCGAAGATGAACGAAGGTCTTACGGGGTTGGAACAACATGAGGGTGAGTAATTAATGACTTAATTTTCATTTTTGGGTGAACTAACCCTTTAAGTTAAGCTTTTTTGTTATTCAGATATGTAGCAGAATAATTCTATTTTTTTGTTATCCAGATATAGCAGAGGAATTCTGTTTAACTAAAGGTTACATTTGTTACTAAAATGTTTAAGTATTATAGTATGTTTTAATAAAGCTAAAATGCTTTAAAAGGATAAACTATTCCATGTTTGATATAAAGACAATATCATTTCTATCGTCTATCCGGTCAAGGTTTACAGTGATTTTAAGAAGTAATTTGTTTAATTACTTGTTGAGTAACTTAAAATACTTTTCTAATTACTCTGTCTGAAAAGTAATTTAATACAATATTAATGATGAAATTAGTAATTAATTACTTTTTTGAACACCGATCATAATAATGAGCCTTTAATTCTCAAGCGCACACATAAAGCTTGCCAAAGCGCACCGGCAAAAGTAATGATTATAAATGTGTTGTAAAAAAAAAAAAATAGCAAGGAGACTGTTTTAATATTTAATAATTTATTGATGTTTTCTGTGTTTTTGGCTGCAGAGATTAAGTTGACGATGCTGACTCGTCATATCCGCAGTAGTGGATTACATAATCTGAGAATATTTGTTTTCTACTTGAATTGGTTGGCAATCGCTTGACATTTCAAGCTTCCTATAGATATATTTCTCATGTCTGTGAGGCAAGTATACACTTATTGGTTTATTTATGTGACGCACTGCAGTTCAGGGAGATCGAGACAGCAGAAAGCACATCCTGTTTGCCTTCTTTATTTTACAAAAGCACAATGTTTTGTTGTTACTGTGAGCATACACAAATAAAAGTTTGGAATGATGTATTACTCTTATCAGTATGAGCAAAAATGAAGAAGTGATCCTGCAGGCGCCTTCACGTTGTGCAATAAGCACACTATACTTCCGCTTCCACACTCCGCTCAAACGCATTTATCTAGGTTAACGTTAGAGCGAGTGAGCAGCCATGTAAAGTTACTACTTGCATGTTTCAAATGACGAGCCGTATTTGAGGTCGATGGATAATAGGCGAATGTTTCGATTTCCTGCCTGACATACTGTAACTACCACAAGGCCCCGCCATTAACGATCTGTCCCTCACAGGCTTCCGACACTTTTTTCTTGTGGAGTTTTTTTCCTGCGACTAACAGACTAATAAAATCTTGGTCGACTAAGCCTCTTCTGGTCGACTAACGATTAGTCAACTATTAGGATGCAGTCATAGTCTTCAGTGTCACATGATCCTTCAGAAATCATTCTAATATGCTGATTTCTTATCATTATTAATGTTGAAAACAGTTGTGCTGCTTAATATTTTTGTTGAAACCACAATACATTTTTTTTTTATACATTATAAATGTCTTTGTTGTCACTTTTGATCAATTTATTGCATCCTTGCTGAATAAAATTATACATTTCTTACGGCCCCTAAACATTTGAATAGTAGTTTATATATAAAATAAAGTGATCTACCTTTCCAAGCTGCTGCAGGAAAATGAGATGTCTCTCCTCAAACTGCACTGGCTCCTCTTTCTCAAACGCTCCAGTACTGAATCCAGATGCTCCTGCTCTGCTGGGTAAAATGTCACTCTCCTTCACGATCTCATAATCTGAGAACACATTTCATCACTCAACATTACACAGCAAGTGGAAGAATGAGCAACCACACAAATAAATTGACACATCAAAATGGCAGTGGGCCTGGGTGTGTTACAGTGTGACTGTCCTGACCTGGGCAGAAGAGACCGTTGAGGTCTCGTATGATGGCTCTGAATGAAGGTCTGAATGTTGGCTCGTAGTCCATGCAGCTGTTGATCAGGTTAGCAAGCTCTGTCCACTTGGGAGCAGGTAGTTGGTGATGGTTTTCATAGAACAAGTGTTTCTGAATGGAGGATTACAAGAAATGTTCGTCAAGAGGTACGGATTATTTCTTTAATTAACAGCACTTTGTACTAAAACAGGCTTTTCTGATAAATATTCACTGTATTAGTATACTGTGGACACAAGTATTGCTTCACCTTGGAACTGTCCATGTTGGCAAGTGGCTTTTCTCCTCCGCTGCAAATCTCCCATAAAGTTGTCCCAAAGCTCCATTTGTCTGAGGCAAGACTCAGGTTTTTCGGATCTAAGATGCATTCAGGGGACACCCAGGGGATTCGCTCCACGAGAACTATAAAAATATTGAAAATTAACTTAAAATTAAAAGCAAATATTTCAATCAAATGTGACAACCCATTATCTACATATTAGAGACCCTCTGTGGTGAAAATAAAGTTTTTAATGTTGTTTATGTCTGTGTTTAAAAAAAATATACTTTCATGTGCAAATTCATCAGTCAACACCATTGCAGAGTATTTATTTATTTAGCAGCACATTATTAGCTGTTTGATAGCGTAGTCAAGCCAAGGGCTAATCATATTAATTACCGTTATGAGGTACATAGAGAGCATAAAACGCATTACCATTTCTGATACATCGACTTTTAAACGAGCCTGTATAATTTGCTCTTCCGCTTCTTCTGAGTCAGTTTCTGGTTCAAACATACTATATGGCTGGATTAAACCAGTATTTCCACTTGCCATTGTGCAGTGTTTACTACAGTAAAGTTGATGAGTGGATCAGGTATTCTGAGCTGGTGCGAGTGAGTGGAGGCGGGGCTAATTTGCATGTTCATTGATCTGCGTATACTAAATGAAGCAAGGGTGTAGTTATCTTCAAGCTTTTTTTTAAGGCATGAATTATTTTCACAGAAAAAAATTAAAGGTCATTTTGGTGATTTTTATAATTATTGACTTAAATTATCAGCATCAGGCAAATAAACTCCCATTTGGCCTAATTTCATTATGTTAATATAAGCCGTTTAATGCACATGTAAGTGGCTTTCATGTCATTATATTGGCCATCGGCTCTTAAAACAACCCACATTTGTTTACCACACCACTATTTGACACAATACTTTTGGAGCTTATTAACAACAAATCTTAAAAGGGATAGTTCACCCCAAAATTAAAATTCGGTCATCATTTAATCACCCTCATATCATTCCAAACTTGTATGACTGACTTTCTTCTGTGGAATAAAATCTCTGTTTTTTGTTGTTTTGGGCCCCATTGACTGTCATTGTGTGTACAAAAACATTTAAAACATTCTTCAAATTATCTTCTTTTGTGTTCCACAGCAGAAAGTCTTACATGTTTTGAACAATATGAGGGTTAGTAAATAACAGAATTTTCATTATTTTCATTTTTGGGTGAACCATCTCTTTAATAAGATGAAGTCTGCCCTCTACTGGTCAGTGTGCATGACAATAAGTAAAATACGCTTCTGCTAAAACAGTTCTAGCACTGACATTCTACTTCATGGTATCTTGTCACCGAAATGTGTTGTATAAACAGTCAACTCTGCATTTTGATGAGAAAAATGTCAAATGGCGACGAAAATTCATCAACTAGAGTGAAGAAGAGACCGTTTCATTCTAACCTTTATAGACCAAAAAGTAAAGAAAACAAAAAAACATGATAGTATATTCGGAAATGTATAATATGAGGAAGTGCAATGCTAGAGCTTTTATATAAACAGGTCACGTGCTGCGTTCGTCCAATCAGTGACACTGACGCCACAAATACGCAAATAAGGACAATAACTGAGGGTTTAGGAATGTACAGTGAGAAATGTCATCTTATGAATACCCATGATTAATTGCTAAACATATGTAAAACATGAGCAGTATGATGTGTGAAGCAAGATAACCCAGGTTTTCGTTGACCCAGGGTTAACCATTTCAAGTGTGAAAAGCCCTTTTCTGTAAAATTGGTGGGTATGAACAGTTATTGTTCAATAATTATTTACGTTGATTAGCCCTAAAAAACCTACCGTTTTTCTTTCAGACGTATTGGCAGCTATTTGTTTTGTGTGGTAATATTCATAGTCATTATTCATTCACTTTACCATAGACAATAAGCAGAGGGTAGAGGCTGCTTCATGAACAGTTTGAAAGTTCTGTGCCATTGCCACTAGGAGGCCGAATATCGGAGATAATGAAAAGGCGGCTACAGATTCACACAAGTTCTCCAAAGAGCCTTCATGCTGTTCACTCACTCTCTCTGGGCAGCACTGTGATGCCGATGCCAGGGTCACTTAGTTTAATGAATGGAGGGTTTCCCAACGTCCTGTCCTCCTCCCTGATCAAAAGGATGTTTTTTGCACACACATTCCCATGAGCCAGATTTTTTTCCTCCTGAGTGTGATAGAACAAAAGCATTAGTCTACTTGGCTCACAATCCACATGGGCTATTCCTGAATTGTTGCGATTTCTTACCAAAAAAAGCATAGCCCAGGTAAGCTGCTTGGCCACTTCCAACTTCCACCGGATATTAACTGATATTGAGTTCTTGTTTTTCTTCAGGTATGTGTCCAATGACCCAAACTTCACATATTCCTGCACCATGATGTCTAAGACAAAAAAAAAAAAAAATCCACAAGCTCAAGTATGCGGCGGTAAATCATTTTGGTCACATGTGAACAGTGTGAACACTTACTCTCGTCTCCGCACACACAGATACCGTAAGTCAACACCAGATGCTTGTGGGTGAGCTGGCTCATCATGCTGGCTGCCTCAAAGAAAGACTTACAGAGGGGGAAAAAATTAAGAGACTGAAGAATCCACTACATCAGTTAATCAAGCACAAACAAGCATACTTCATTTAGTGATCATGTCACGTCTTGATATACAATTTTATATTAAAGCAGAGGATTCAACCCTGCTCCTGAAAACCCACTGCCCTGCAAAGTTTATATACAACCTGCTTCAGCACACCTGTGATTTTCAAGTGATCCTGAAAAGCTTGAATAGCGAGTTCGGGTTTATTGGAGCGAAACTCTGTAGGACAGTGGGTCGCCAGGATTCAATTAGCTTTTCGATTCAGGGAGTCACAAATCAATTCCAAAATGACTCCAGAATCACTTGCACACTCCCCCCTACATTTATGTGGCCCACTTCGACGAAACTCTCTCTTAAAACGGATTTGATCTATATCTTACCTCAGAGTAATTTCTGTGTGCTTTGTCCAAAACTTTGACAATGACTTCAGTCTTATGGGTTTCTCCGTAGTCTCCCTGCTCTTTCCGAATCCCTTTGAAGATCTTGGTGAATGTCCCCTGACCTTGACTCTCACCCTGGAAACAAGGGTTCATATGTTCATAATCATATGAAACTTGACATTTACACTACCATTCAAAAGTTTGGGGTCAGTAAGGTTTTTACTGTTTTTGAAAGAAGTCTCTTTGATGCTCAGCAAGGCTGCATTTATTTGAACAAAATATTGTAAACAATATAAAATAACCGTTTTATACATTATATTTTAAAATGTATTTTATTCATGTGAAGGCAAAGCTGAATTTTCAGCATCACTACTGCAGTCTTCAGTGTCACATGATCCTTCAAAAATCTTTCTAATATGCTGATTTGCTGCTCAAGAATAATTTCTTATTATTATATTTGTTAAAAACAGTTGCGCTGCTTAATATGTTTGTGGAAACGGTGATATATTTTTTTCAGGATACTTAACAGGATAACATAATAAATGTATTTACAGTCACATTTGATCAATTTACTGCATCCATGCTCAAAAGTATTAATTCCTTTACAAAAAATCTTATCACATGTATAACAGGATGCTTACAAGATCAAGGTCTTCTTTCCTGATTGTGTGGAATACCATCTGACTGATGTTGTGTCTCTGCAGTGATGGGGACAGGGGAACCCCCAAACCCCGATGACTTCGGCACACCAACAAACTCGACTTCTCTATTTACATCAAAAACACAAAGCAAAAAAAGTAAACCATTATAAAAGGATCAACAATACATTTTCAAAATCTAAAAGGTTTGTTTTCCAGGTGATATTGTAGAGTTGTACATTTCTGGTATTCGTATGTCATATAACCAGGGCTTGACATTAACTTTTTTTCATCATCAGCCACTGTGGCATGTGGTTTTCCAAACTTACTAGCCAATCAGCATTTTCACTGGCCACAATTTTGACATCGATACCATAGGGGGAAAACTAGCATATAGATATTTTTAATATTACCTCACAATTTGGCAGTCGATATTTAAGGCTGCTGTCGCTTTAAGACCTGACGCACAGATCCATAATACTGTTTTATATAGCCAATATACTGCACTTGTCTTTATGTGCATGCACTTTTGTGAAAATTGTGCTGAATTATGCTAAATACGCACAATCCCTTGCCGAAATTTAAGCCCTTTACCACCAACAATATTCATCCAGAGCTAGTGAAACGAGTGTGTAAATGGTTTGTGTGTCAACTCGCTGTCGGAGAATTAGAGAGCGAGAACGATCTATTCTGCAGAAGAGTTTCAGATATTTCAGTATCGAAATCTTTGACAACACTAGATTGCACTTAGTTTATTATTTCAGATGCATTTTTAAAACACTACAATTGAAAAATGTATATTATATAAAATTCAACCCGCCAAAGTGGCTAGTAGGAGTGACTGAGTTACACGCCACCGCTGAAATCCACCCGCATTTGGCGGGTGTTAATGTCAAGCCCTGCATATAACCATAATGAGAATATCAGGTGCAGTACTGACCTTTGGCCTTTGGTGAACAGCACCTGCTAAACTGAAAGATGACACCATCTGATTTTACGGTTTCCTTCTGGTAGCACTTGAGCAGCTCCTGTAAACTTCTAAAACTTTTTTTGGTTCCACTAAGATTGTAGTCGCCATTTTCAGACCTGGTGATCAGGCAGTGCTTGTACTCTATGTCCTCATACGCCTGAGGGAAAGAAATCATTATGTCAAGAGACTGTCAGGATGTTTAGAAGGACACAGCTGATGTACACCACCATTCAAAAGTTTTGGGGTCAGTAAGATATTTTTGAGAAAGAAGTTAACATGTGTCTTCAGCAAGGATGCATTAAATGGGTTAAAAGGGACACTAAAGACATTTATAATGTTATAATGTTTCTATTTCAAATAAATGCTGTTCTTTTTAACCCTTTATTTATCAAACAATCCTGAAAAAAGTATCACGTTTTCCACGATAATATTAAGCAGCACAACTGGTTTCCACATTGATAATAATAAATGTTTGAGCAGCAAATCAGCATATTAGAATGATTTCTGAAGGATCATGTGACACTGAAGACTGGAGCTGAAATGCTGAAAATTCAGCTTTGCCATCAGCAATAAATTACATTTAGCAATAAATAAAACAGCTATTTTAAAATAAAATAATATTTCACAATAATTCTGTTTTTACTTTTTGTTCAAATAAATGCAGCCTTGCTTAAGAGACTTATTCCAAACATATTTGACAATATATAAAATAGACAACCGTTATTTTAAATAAGAATGAATGTAATAACATTTCACAATATTACTTTTTTTACTGTATTTTTGACCAAATAAATGCAGCCTTGGTGAGCCTTGATTTCAAAAACATCAAAAAAATGTCCAAACTTTTGATTGGTAGTATATAAAGGTCAGGATTACAGTGGAGGAATATTCGATCTTAAGTACAAAATGCTACTAATTGATAATATATTATGTTTTGTGTAATTAAAGTGGCACTTTGGAAGAACGTACCCCGACTGCAAGAGTCAGGAAGTATTTGTTGAAGTCTTTGGGGCTGCACCGGAGCACAAAGAGACCTCTCTGGTTCCCTGACTTGCGTAGTTTACTGATTGCAAACTCCATTCTGTCAACACAGGCAATGAAAACAATGATGACGCTTACAGATAATGCTTGAATGCAAATCTTCTAAACCTGAAAAAAACTAAATATAAATCATGGGCAGAAATGGGGCTCTACAATAAATCCTTTAGAGAAATCTGTCAGTCATTTACAGAAAATGAAGACTAAATAAATAGCCAGTCATTCATGAGTATGTCCCGTAGTGCTTACGATATCGGCCCGTGGCAGTAGCTTTCGATGGCCTCCAGGAGATGGGGTGGGACCACATCCTTGCAGAGGAAGTGATGGGCATCTGTGGTCAGTCTGTAGTAACCGTCGATTAGAGACACAAATGACAATGCCTCCATTGAGGTGGAAAACACCAGCTCCTGTATGAAAAAAGAAATTTTGTTAGTGCATGATCTGTAAATATTCTCAAATAGCAGGAAGAAATCCAGTAGTTCAAAGGCACTCTGAGACCCTTTAAAATAGAGTAACAATTAAAGGATATCCCAGAGAGTTACAACAGACTTACTAGAATTTTTCCATCCTGTCTGTTGATGGAGACAATGCGGTTCATGTTGGTTCCCTCCTTGCTGGCTTGTCTGATACTGATATCGACAACTTCCGCAAAATCACAATACGTCTGAAGGTCCTTGTGAGAAAGTACAAAAGTGTTATGAAATTTCACCAGCAGCAAAAGAAACCCCCCTTTTTTTATTTTGGCATCAGTACAGAAATATTAATAAATACAAGCAGACTGGTATTTCCTTCAGGATATGACAATGCATTCAAGGCAGAAAAAGAATTGTTTTAAAGTTCCAAGTAGGTTCAGGCTATAGTTCAACATAAATGAAATGCCACATCAGAGCCGATTTGCTATTGTCATGACACTCACTCAGCATGCTCGGTTATTTTAAATTGTAATAATACTTCACAATATTGCTATTTTTACTGTATTTTTGATAAAAAGCAGCCTTGAACAGTAGTGTATGTTAAATGGTTTTTTAATTAATTGTAGAGAAGAATAACTAAAGAATGTTTGATGAATATCAGTGCTGCCTTGAAAACACTGGAGTGTTTTACTAACCCTATTTTTAAATACAGAGTTACTGGCCTGACTAGACCTCAATTAATCTAAAGTCGGATCTGTTTCATCTGAGGTGGGTAGTGGGTTCTAGAACAAACAGCCTTTCACAAAGAGTTCATAAAGTTAAAGCCGTTTAAACATTTACTCAAATCACTCAAATATATGTGTGACCAGATTGACTTCAAGTTTAAATCTTGCTTTGTGTATATGCTTGGCCAAGGCGTGAACATGTGATTTTTGAAGCACGATTTTGAAGTTTAGGTTCAACATCTGAAACTGGTTACCTCAGACTGTGTGTCTTTGTGTCGTTCTCGGCACCACTGGATGCCGCGGTCTGCGGAGATGACGATGGTGACCTGCTCGTCCGAGGGCTCTTTGACCTGAAAGCGTTCGGTGTAGAAGCCAGAGTCCAGGGACTCCAGGCTGATCAGGTATTTGAGTTTTAGGTCGCGCGCCGAGGCTCGGCACTGGCTGAGCTGCTGCACGACTTTCCGAAAGCGATAGCGGATGCGCTTCCTTGTGACAAAATGGTAATCCTGGATTCGCTCCCTCATTTCTTTAGGGAGGAAAGACTTGTAACTGTGAATTTAAAAGATAATGAGAGTTACTATCAAACACCACATTTTGTTTGTAGGATGGATGGCAGTTTTAAAGGTCTTTGTCCCATTTTTGTTTTTATTAGGGCTGTCCAATGATCCAGTAGGCGAATTCCTTCAAACAATTAATCAGTCCAAAACAGCACTAATATAAAGAAAACCAGGCTTATTAAATCAGAGATAGTAGAGAGAATAAAGACTCACAATGCGTTTTCAGTTAATTATTCATTACAGTTTTGCTTTAAAACACGAGCTCGATCATATTCTGTGTTTGGTGGGATGTTTGTAGCTCGCACTCTTCAGAAACACTGTATGCCCAGATGATACGCAAACTATGTTTCTTGGCTGGATAAAGCAAGCCAGAGTCTCGATAGTAAAGTTTTAAAGTTTGCGAATTGTAATAAAGGTAAAGACGATTGCAGTGACGTACAGGAGTCGTAAAGTAAGTGTGTGTGTGTGTGTGTGTCTGTTATATTGATGCGAAAACAAACCGTGTATGTGTGCTCTCGACGTGTGTTTCCACACACATTCAGGATAATGTTTTGATTTGTCATGTGCATGTTGCTGTGTTTAGTAATTTAGGTGTTTAATGTCTATGATGAATTAGGAGATTTGAGATGGTTTGGATTCAGACAACAAAGCAGGTTTTTAAAAAAGCAGCAATTTAAAAATGGGATCATAACTTTAAATGGACTCGTGGTAGATATTATACATTGACAGGTCAAAATATCAAGTAGATCATCCCATTATTGGTACCTAATGTCATTGTAGATGTCCAGTGGGGAGCACTGCTTCTCTTTGGCAGTCCTCATCATGTCCAGCACAGCCATGCCAAGGCACTCCTCCTGAACCTCATGGTCACTGGATAACTTTACCCAGCTGTTTACAAAGTCACTCCTCCACTGCATACACAAAACAGAGAGGGGAACCCCATATCAGTATTACAGTATAAAAAAAAAAAAATCGAGAGAGAGAAATGGCATGGCAGTAATTCTCTGGGAACAATGTTTAAACACCTTTAGAGTTAAGGCCACGTTTAAACCGGAGGGCAGTATTTTGAAATGTTATTACAATTTTAAATAACTGATCTATTTTAATATATTTTAAAATGTAATTTATTCCTGTGATGGCAAAGCTGAATTTTCAGCAGCCATTACCCCAGTCTTCAGTGTCACAACTGTCTGCCGTAATGTGACTGCCTGAGGCCCCGTCCACACTACTGCGTTTTCGTTTAAAAACGGAGACCTTTTGCTACGTTTGCACCTCCCGTCCACACTAAAACGGCAAAAACGGAGACCCAAAACGGAGAAGTTTAGAAACGCTGCCGATCCGTTTTTCGTTTTGAAACTCCGGAGGGCGTTTTAGTGTAGACGGGTCAAGACGGAGGACTTTAGAAACGATGACGTAGTAGAGGCTCACGCTCGGCTCTATGATTGGGTGTCATCAGTCATGGCGTATATCTTTGCTAGCAGCTGTTGTACAAGTAAATTCTGCATTTTACAACGCTATAACTGCCTACATGCGCCGGAGTCTAGCTATTATTCGAGCGATCTGTGACAATTCCCGTGTGCAGCGGCGGCGTTGACCGTATGGAGCGTCGGTTTGGGGTTAACCCAGAGCATGGTGGGATAATTTTATCAATGAAGTTGTGTTTACACCGGCACGCGCATGCCCAGTGTTGGTGAATGGTCACGTGATCCGCGTTTTCAGTCGTTTTAATGTGGACGGAGATCAATTCTAATACGCAGCTAAAACGCTGGTGTGGACGAAGATCGTATTCGTTTTAATTCTCCGTTTCTAAACTAAAACGCAGTAGTGTGGATGGGGCAGAAAATTGTGGCTTGCACTTCTGTAACCAAAGCTGAACTTCTTTTCCTATGTAACGCGACAGCCATGGTACCACACTGGCTAAACACCCTCTGGCTCCGCCTGCTTCAGTAGCCACACCCCAAACTCTTGCCAAAGGTTGAGCTGGAATAAGACTGACGGATCTGAGTCATCAGAGTAAATGCATTTTAAACACAGAAAATCTTACATATTTCACCTTTAACCCAGAGTTAAAAATAATAATATATTTTTTATATGCAGAAACTGATATTTGTAGATGATGATCAATATTCTGATCCAATTAAAACTATTTAATGACAGATGTTCACAAACTTGCTTGGTATGAAAACTTATTTTACACAATATTTACTGAAAAAATGAAACTGTCCACTATCTATTTACAGTGCAGTCAAATGGTTAGGCTGTTGGCCAATTTCGCACATTTTCTATCACCAACCAATAATCTCAAAATGGTAATTATCAGTCAATTAATTAGCCTGGCCGATAACAGTCTATATCTAAAAAGTACCCTGGGTTAATGATATTAAGTGCAGTTAAGAGTATGTTACGTTTAGAACCCAATAGAAAGGTGTAGTCGCCATGGAACTGGGGTGTTACACAGAAAAACACCATTTATAAAACTACTGATAGTGTCAAACAAACATCAAGCAAACAATGTTGTTTTCATTGTATACTACCTACTACGACACTGCTGTGCATTAATACGAGAGTGCTAGAAAAAAACACAGCAGGTAAAAGCAAACATACATTGTGAAAACATCAACCACAAACAGAGCAGACGCAGACTGACAAGTGTACACAAGATGACACTGCAAAGCTGCTGCCTCAAAAACAGGTTTGAAAATGACTCCTGTCTGTGCCAGACTTGAAATTTTAAAGGACATACACCGATGTAATGACAGTGGTTTCCAAACGTTTTCTTTTGGGCCTGTCTTTTGTAAAGACAAATATTTTCAAGCCCCCCCACCAGCACGCACCCACATAAAGACTCTTTTAGAGACATGACCTTGCTTGCAAAATCCTATAGGATTTATTTGAAACATAATTAATACAGTACTAAAACTTCTTAACTTCGACAGGATGCTTTTTAAGTGGTCTCTAAGTGGCATATTAACTTGTTGGGCTTCATACTGCCAGAGGCTAATATTTTGAGGCACGCAACACACTGTGGTCACTCTTCATTACTCACCGTTGTACTGCACCGCCTCATCATATTTTCTTGTCTTGAGGCTGTCTACACAGGACGCAACAAAGCGAACGTTACAAATCCATTTTTTCTTTTCGTGTCAGAAGTAGCGCAAGTGCTTGAAGCACGTCAGAAATAGAACGGGGCATCAGTTTCCTGTCAGGGATTTGTCGTGTCGCGCCATATCCAGTGTAGACAGCATCACTGATTATAATGGGTTCTATTTGCTTTTTTTGCACTTTGCTCCGCAGTGCTCGTTTCTGGTGCAGACACGTTGTTTTGGTAGTTGTGACGTTTGAAGTAGATCCATTATCTCCTTTACCCTTACCTGGCACTGACAGTCCTTTCTAGGGGTGTAACAATATATGACAATATGTATTGTGGATAGTTCACCCAAAATAAAAAGTACTGTGAGAAAAGAAATTCTAGTTTTCAGAGGTTTAGTGTCTGTATTACATTAAACTACTATATATAATGTATAATAATGCAATGGGGGAATATCTGTGTAAAAAGTGGCTTACATCATTTTAAATATATCTAGTCAGTGAAAGAGTGCAAGCATATTTGTCCAAAATAATTCTGTATTTTCAGCTTCAGAATCATGAATATTTTTATTCTGGTGTCACCATTGTCCTATGCATTGGGTTACCAGCACCAAGTCCAAGCCTATTCATTTCCACCCCCAATATAATACCAAATTTAGCATTTTAATCAACAGCACATTTTTCAAAAAACTTTTATCATATGTCTTGGAGTATCGCAATAATATCGTATCGTGAGTTCAGTATCGTGATATGTATGAAATCGTGACATTAGAGTATTGTTACACCCCTAGTCCTTTCACAAACTTGTCCATGCTTAGTACAGAACCATGCATCATTCTTTAATATTTTTAAACGGCTCCCTGCAATTCTTAGTAGTAGATAACTTTATTGTCCCCGTGGGGCAATTGGGTTTGCGGCGAAGTCGCAAGGCACTTCATGACAGGACATCAGACATATGACACAAACAAATACAATACAATGTAATACACTATACACCCTTGGGCCTGACCAGACCAGCTGGACATCTAGCTTATTTTGACTGATTTAAGGCTTTTATGGCAAAAGAGAATTTGGATCTGTTCTTGGTCAGAAGGGGTGGACAGAAACGACGCCTAGATGGCAGTAGTTTAAAATGAGATACCAACGGGCGTGTGTAATCACATGCAATGTTATTGGCCTTTCTCACCATTCTGTCTTTGTAAATGTGTTCAATGCCCAGTAGCGTTATCCCAAGTAACTTGCTGGCAGTAGTAACTGTTTTTCTGATTATCTTTTTCTGTGATTCAGTGGCATTTCTGAACCAACAGATAATACAGCAAGTTAAAACGGTTTCAATAAAAGCAGTATAAAACAGTTGGAGCATTTTGTTATTGACATTAAAAACAAGCAGTTTCTTTAAAAACTACATTCTTTGCTGTGTCTTAGTGTGCAAAAGATCACTCCATGAGTCCCATTTAAGCTTGTTGTCCAGTACAATGCCAAGGTATTTATAGTTTGTAACAACCTGAATAATCTCCCCATTGATAAAAGTGTCGTGGGTTGCTGTGACATTCTAAAATCTATGGACATTTCTTTGGTCTCGATTCTCGATTCTGATTGCCTCCTAGTGGTCTGTTATTTCCTCTATTTCTACATTTACATGAAATATTATGTAGTAATTAAGTATAATTTTACTAATAGTTGAATAACCCTATGTAATGTAATCCTAAAAATTAAATATAATTTTTTTAAAAGATGACATTTAAAACAATCTTTTTTTTTTTGGTAAGTACTTCGACAAAATAGTCTAGAATTTTTATATCCAGCATTGTGGCTGCATTTTTGCATGTGAAGCTGTACTAAAAAGATGAAGTTCTTCAGAATATGAAAAACATCTAATTGTCTTTAAGATGTCCTAACGAGACACACTAGGCAAAGTTCAATCACCTTCCCCTCAGTGACAGTCATCGCATGACATACTGTTAGTGGAAGACAAACGGGCGCCACAAAACCAGCCCACTCAGAGTCAGAGAGCGGCCAGCATGAGTTTCCTTTATTTATCATGCGTTTAGTAAATAGGGGCCTTTATCCGTGCAGATACACAGTGGCGTAATTCACATTTAAACACTGTAAAATCCGAAACCAAGACTGACTCTTCTCTGAGAAGATAATCTAGGCAAAACTGCAATTAAATTATACATGAATGTGCTCAATTATGCAAGATATGCTCATATTTCAGGCCAAGTGAAGCGTAACTGTAAAACACTGCTATGGTGATTCAGTATCCACTGACAGCACACAACACTTAGTTCACAATTAAAGGTCATTTCTTTATTGCAAAACTGACGTGGGGAATCCTCACCTGAGCAAAGAGGTAAGACATTACATAGTCATCCAGGACAGGACTCTCAGATCCCTTCGTCACTCCATAGCGGTACGCCCGAGACGCTCCACAACTATACCAGCCGGGAAAATAGTACCTGACAGGAAATATCGCAGTCACTAAACTGCAGGCTACAAAACCTTGAGACGGAGAGGACAAAGGCCAAATAAAATAAACCAGGTTAATTAAGTGAAACATGGAGCTCAGTGCATTACCTAATTCTGAATAACAAACTCTCGTTGGCTGTTTCGTCTAAATGGAGAACATGATTGGGTGATAACCAGACCCCTTCATCTTCTCTGTACAGTCCAAACAGGCTACAGTAGACTGGTGTAACCCCTGTGAGAAACAGATGAACAAAGAACAGACGCTAGTGAGACAAGAGAGACAGACACAACATCAGCCCTAAGGCCCAAGAGCAACACATAAAAAACAAAGAACGGCAAACAAATGCAAACAATTTTTTACACCAAAACATCTAGTGTGTAGTAAGAAATGCCTGCACAATGCACATATAAACTAGGGACTGGATCATGATGGTCAACAACGGTCCAACAGCAAACTAGTCAATTTGTGAGGTTAACTTTAATTTTAATAGAATTTTCCTTATCTACACTACCGGTCAATAATTAAGATTTTTTTTGTCATGCTTTTAAAAAAAAAAAGTTTATTTAATCAAAAATATCGTAAAAACAGTAATATTGTGAAATATAAAATATAAAAATAACTTTTCTATTTGAATATATTTTACTGGGATGGTAAAGGGTGAATTCCAAACAGCGTTTTTGCACCCTTGAAGGGCACTTCGGGAAGGGGACACCATTTGTAGAAGCGTTCCCTACGGAAATGAACAACTGAATCCCTTCACGAAGGGCCCTTCCACAGGTCAGTTAGTGAAGGGAACATGCAATGGTTTCTTCAAGGAAGTAATTTAATAATTTATGGTTATGTTCTGCTCTTCGGATTGAGCAGGGCACAGGGATGCTCACTTCCGATTGGAATTTGCCCAAAGTCTTCAGTGTCACATGATCCTTCAGAATAGAATCCTGAAAAAAATGCATCATGGATACCACAAAAAATTAAGCACAACTGTTTTCAACATTGATCATCTTTTTTGGTCACACTTTAGTTTAGGGTACAGTTCTCACTATTAACTATTAACTAAGATTTTTGCCTCAAACTCCTAATTACTGCTTATTAATAGTTATTAAGGTAGTTGTTAAGTTTAGGTATTGGGTAGGATTTAGGGATGTAGAATATGGTCATGCAGAATAAGCCAATAATATGGTCTTTATAAGTACTAATAAACAGCCAATATCCTAGTAATATGCAAGCTAATAAGAAACTAGTTAATAGTGAGAATTGGACCCTAAACTAATGTGTTACCTTTTTTTTGAGTACCAAATTAGCATATTAGAAGTATTTCTGAAGGATCATGTAACACTAAAAATTTTGCTTTGCCATCACAGGAATACATTTTAAAATATTGGTACAAAAATTTGCTGAGGCTTATTATAAATTGTATAAGTTGAGTGTTAAATGTACTTCACACCTAAACATGCAAATGTATTTATTAGTTGATGTCTGATGCAATAACAATTAATTTTCTTCAGTGCATAGACAAATAAAGACAAGGTGTTTCTGTAAATTTTCACAGGATAAATGACATCAATCACAGATTAATTAACTAGTCCATTTACATTATTTTAATAGCAGCACCATGCAATAGCAGTAAAGAAAGTCATCTAAAAAAGTGTGACATCTTACAAGACCATAACATGTCTGTCATCAATACCCTGTTGGGGATGACTGATGGCTCCTGGGCTGATTTTTTTAATCTTTTTTAAACAGTAAACACAGGTGGACTGACAGGATCTTATTATATAAGCCATCAATACTACACCTGATTAATGTGAGAATCCAGAGCATGCCACCAATAACTGACTGTTTCTGCAGTAACCTATAATAATAATAATATAATATATATATATATATATATATATATATATAATAATTACATCTCATTTTAAGAATAATAAAAAAAAGATACTGATAATACTGTTTTATCAATAATAAATCAGAGTACATGGGCAAGAAGAAAATAATGTTAGGCTGGTAAAGCCTTTTTTCAGGGAAATCACTTTAACATTGTCCTAAACAGGAGCAACGTGACAAGATTTCAGTAACGGTCCTATTTTTGTTCACAGTAAAATTGAAAACGTTGTGTGACATAGCAGTTTTTGTTTAATACCCAGCAGTGAACATCCCAGTTTTTGATAAATTAAACTTCACAGTGGCCGGGCCTACTCAGAGCAACAAAACAAATATAGACACTAAGCAAACAATAAAATCATGTCGTGATTTATCACATTGCATCTGGATTGAACACAGTGCAACATGATTCTTTATCAGAACATTTAATTCATATCTACTTTATAAATTCTAAATACATTTTTTTTAGCTTCTTTTCTATAATCACATGATGGGCATAACTGACCGCACTCCTTGGCAGCATTGATGATGAGCTGTTCGGTGACATACTCTCCCGGTGGGTAACACAGAGGGGTGCAGTTAGCATCGGTCCGGCTGCTGTGGTAGAGGTGGATCTTGAGAACGGTGGGCTGCTTTGGACAGAGCTCCTCATGGTGGACATCACCATTCTGGTAACGTGGTTCACATACAGCTGTCTCCATGTCCATCACAGAGACACATGTGATGAGAGATAAAACAGCAACATTCACCTGGTGGAGGACATGGAGAAAGAGTATATTATCTACTAGGCTTGGTGCGGTAGTTGTTGTAACCGGTGTAATTACATTACTTGGCCACCGTGGCACATATATTTTTTATTGTCGTTTTGCTTTTTTATAGAAATATAAACTGAAAGCGCCTGCTCTGCTCCAAACAGCACGAGCGGGCCTAGAACTAACATTTTGCCCCACCTGCCAATGGCCGGTGAAATTCACCGGCCATAAATATTTTTTTTACCAGTTATGAAACTGTTTTTGCAAAAACAGGCAGTTATGACACCAAGATTTCAATTAATCTAATCAAATGTAAAATAACACTGCATAGTCTTCACTGTATTAAACGAAAAATAGATTAAACATAGAATAACAAAAGTAATTCAGTCAAGAGCAGTGAGTGTTTTTTAACATTAAAAAAGCAGACAGCAGCAAGTGAATTAGGCTGCTGTCACTTTAAGACCGAATGCACGGATCCAATATACTGATACACACTGTACACATGCGTTTTCCTTCTCAACTGTTTACATTCATAACAATGTTTACTAGGATACTTGCCGAGACAGGCATTTTTTGACACAACTTTGTGTGAATTTGTCCGTTCAAGCGCAAAAAGTCATGAAAGGGCTCAATATTCACACGCTGTCTGAGACACGGTTTTCTGGGCGCGTGCCTCGGATGTTTAAACTTCCCTAACAGCATGCAAGTAATGAGTTCAGTCCATTTTTTCATATTCTTGGGCAATGTTACCAGCCAACTGCCGATTGACACCGTTTCATATACTGTACCTGCCAACGTCGATTCTTACTTGCATTTGCGCTTGGTAAGTGTAAATGTGAGTTTACTTCACTTATCACTAGGGCGGCACGATATTGGAAAAAACTGACATTATAAAATATATAGTTTTTCTGCAATATATATTTTGATATAAAAACAATTTCACCAGATGACTTCATTAGCTCTATTTGGAAAGAATTGTTCAACTAGTTCAACCAAAAACGAAAATTCGGTCATCACTTTGACATTTCAAAAAGTTCTTAAAAAGATCGTAAAACTAATCCATAAGAATTGTGTGGTTTAGTTCAAATTTTCTGAAGAGACATGAACGTTTTTATATGCAGAACAAGTTTATTTTGGGTTTTATTCACATACACATTCATCATCAACGCACACATCTGTTATGATAAACGGAAGTTCAAGAATGTTTGCTTGATGTGCGAAAACCAATGAGGTTCATTCTTGTGTGTTGCGCAGCACATCTGAGCTTAAGCAAGAACCACTGAGGCTTGCGTCAAGCAGGTTCGGTTGAGATTCAGTTTATGTTTGCCGATCAATGTTTATAAAATAAGAGCCTAAATTCTATCCGCTCATCATATAAAGCGATTGTGTCTAGAAAATTTAAAATTTAACTAAACCTCATATTCATATGGATTAGCTTTACGATCTCTTTATGAAGTTTTTGAAGTGTCAAAGTGGTAGTTCCGTAGCTGTCAATGGAGAGTACAGAACTGGCTCAGATTTGATTAAAAATATCTTAATTTGCGTTCCGAAGATGAACGAAAGTCTTACGGTTTTGGAACAACAGGTGAGTAAATGACGACAGAATTTAGATTTAGAACTAACCCTTTAAATTTACAGGACCAAACATTTGCTCTGTGATAGATACATTTTGCAACTAATCCGAGAATCACGTTTTGACCGTGTTGCCTGGTCTGTACGGATCAACTACGATCCCTATACTTGACATTAAAAGCGATTTCAATAGCGGCTCGCTGATGTCCACAAATTATAGGCCTATACACATGCGTGATTGCAAATTCAAAAGTGTAAGTGAAAAGCAACTCGCATTCAAAAGCGGCCTGATTCCTGATGCTTTGTAAGGTTATCTAGTCAAAATCACATCTGTATATTATGAACAGGGGGTCAGGTTTATGTGGACATTCGTCAGATAGACATCTCTGGCCCCTCCACTCTTTTTAAACACATAAACGTGTCCCGTGTGAATGGCCGCTTACATCTAAGGGTTTTCACATTCTTTCATGTGAACAAAAATAAAAGTATTTATTCACTGTTAATACTCTAACAACATGATTTTAAAAAGTTGAAAGGAAATAATACACAACAATAGATTATTAGATATCAATAACACCCCAGAAATTCCAGATCATCAGATCATCTCTCAAACATGTAGTATCTGTCAATTTGGTATTACTCACAGATTAGAGAATGGAATGGATATGATTCACTTCTGTCTGCTCTATGTATCAAACCAGCTGAGAGTTATAGATGTTGTATATGGTCAAAACACAGAAGGTGTGAGCATACTAGCTTCAGAAAAATCAAGTGAACTCCACCAACAACGTCTCTTACCTGTCTGTGTATGAAGAGCACAACACTAGTTCCAACCACTGTGTGAACTGTACACACATTGACAAGCTTACACTGTTTACTTGAATTATATTGCAATGCCCTGCATCATCATTTTTATTTTGCTTCAGTGTTTCGAGTGAAAAATCACTACAATAGTGACTTTACAGTTACTGCTATCATAAAAATACACTTACTTGTGCCATTTATATAATTTTAATTCAACCTACATTTAATTTCCAACAACAAGAACTTTAGCAAAATGTATATTTTAGTCAGAATTATTGTGCTATCCTATGCGCTCTGTCTGTTTGGCGCATATGCCTGCGGCTGAGGTTTAGTGGAGGCGCGTTCGCATCAGGGCTCATCTACTCCTGACAAAAAAAACTAAATATTTTTGCATGACCTTCTAACATTTATATTGTGAAATCAATCTAAGATATTCACTGAGGAAAACACCACATCTCAAATGCATTAAACAGCACAAGCATCAGTCAGAGCATCTGACGGGGCAAGCCGCGTTAAACTATATACGTGTTAACTATATCTTACAAGGTATTTTGAAGCCCTTTTAATAATAAACATGTTTCATGTTTAGGATTATTATGCAGCACTTTCCCCAACTATTTTTTCAGATGCGACTTTCTGACTTCTGAATTCTGACACTGTCTGATATTACAGGCCCTTCTCCATTAAGAGAAAAACACTGGAAATAGCAAAGTGACTGACCCCTCTGAGGTTGGTGTTGATTTTATTTTCGAATTCAGCTTTCAACTAGGGCCGAAACTGAAAATGCAGGATACACTTGGCCGAAAATTTATTGAAATTAACCGAAATAATTAATAAATCAATGAATGAATCAATGAATGAATGAATTAATTAATTAATTAATCTAAATGATTTAATAATCAACACTCAAATAGCTAAAACAGAGTTGTATATATAAGGCAGTATTTATAACAATTTTTAATTAACAAGATTGTTTCTACTCCAGCTTTTTGGTGAAACAAAACATGAAAAATGTATTAAACAAACATTAAACAAAGGTATCAAGTAAAAATATAATGAATATGTAATACAGTGCATATATTTAGCAAAATGCTCTGGTCTAGAGTTATTTTTTTTCTCGCCAACTAATGAGTTTATGGACAGAATAGCTTTCTTGAGGTAAATGTAACGTTAGGCTATAGCCTACAAGCTGTTTTATTGACGTCTTTCCCCGTTTAAAAAACTGATTGAGTGATTACATGAAACAGGATTCACTTCGGCAAGTTGTAATGCATCTTTCAACTAGGGTTGCCAACTACTGAAAAGGAAAATAAGGGAGATATGTGGTTCTTTATAGGAAAATAAGGGACAGAATAAGGGACACTTAAAAGTATTTGTACTGTATCACACAGTGCATGTCATTTCAGTACTTGCGGTTACGTACGTGTATAAAAGGTGATTCTAACTTTTAAAGCTGGTTCTGCAGTGACTACTGCGAACAGGGCAGTTGGCATCCAGGAAAGACTGCATTATAGGGGTGGAGGGGCTAGTTACCCCTTTCCACATGTCCACAGAGTATTAGCTCCAGGGACACCCAAGGCAACTACAAAGCTGAATTCGGAGAATTAGTATAGGCTGCTTTTGGTTGGAAAGGAGACTTTTTAATGGTCATTTTGTGTTTTAATAATGATGTGCAAGGTTATTTGCCAGAGTGAGAACATTTTAAAACATGTTAGCATTCCCAAAATAAAGTTTTTTTAATTAGCTAAAAACTGAAACAGCATACGGTATACATGAATCCGACGAGCGTTCTGTGTAGGCTGCCATCTTGTGGCGACGCCATTACTGAGCTGTTACCGGTATGTAAACAAACCTCCGTGATAACGCACCCTCGATGACAGCTACAGCCAGGCAGAATGACTTGTTGGGTTGATGATGTTAGACAGTGGCCTCCAGTCACAGATGAAGGTACAAACGATCTTACAGATTATTTATGAAAATAGCTTGGCAAGCTAGCTAGGCTAACGTTAGCTAACGAGGAAACTATAAAAAGATCTGTCCATTTGGCAACAATAAATAAATGACATCAAATAAACGAATTCATGTTTTTCATTTGTGTCCATTATTTATCTCATTTTCACATTGCAAAAGGCAAGGCTAGGTACAGCTAGAAAGTATACATAATATCGACCAATTATTGTTTTTAAACCATGGAAAGAGGTCAATATAAAAGCAGGAGAACATTTATGTCACATAACGTTACATTTAGCTCAGGAAAGCCATTTAATGACCATAGCATGTTAATTGAATAGAAAAAATAGCTAGAGAGGAGATTTTGCTGAGCACTATATTACATATTTATTATATATTTTTTACTTATGTCATTAAATAATTGTTATTATAACAAAAACTGCAGTATATTTAATTTAACTTGTTATTTTAATTTGTTATTTAAAAAAAAAAAATCTGTCACAGTCAAGCAAATCAAACATTAACAACAGACATAACAGTAATGTTACTAACGTTATACTGCCCCAATGCGCCCTTTACTGCCGCCATTGAAACAATTTAAACCGGAACATGTTTTCCCACTCGACATTATAAAAGTTGTAACGTTAGTGACAGTCGTAAATCGTGGGCTGTTTATTCCAGTGGACGCAAGTTGCAAATAAAACAATAGGAGGCAATGGCGCAACGCTACCCAGCAACAGCTCAGTTATGGCGCCCGCTTACTTCCGGTAGTTTCGCCGGATTCGTCGATAATGTGTATTTAATAATCAATCAATTAATCTAAAGTACAAGTAAGAAATAAGTATCGAAAGTCCACTTTTGAGTTACCGTACGTTTTCAACTTCAAGCTCTAGCTTTTGAATTAAATCAATCTAGAGACATCTCACAAATAAACAGCCAAACACAACCTCAAAACAAGTCTAACAGACTGAAAAGCCCATGCATGCAAATTCACAAAACTCATGAAATAAGCTAAATTAACTTCAACTCTAATTTTCAACTCTAAACAGAAGATGTAGAGAACAGAAACTCTCTGAAGGAGCAAAGGCCTTTGAATGATTTTCTGCAGCAGAAGACAGAAGCGAGTGAACTTTTGTATTTAATCAACACTCAAAGTTGTATACAAACATTAAGTTGCACATAATGTAGTTTTTATATACAATTGTTAATAATATAATTGTTTCTACTCCAATTTATTGTTGAAATATAAACATTTAAACTGTGACTGTAATAAACTTGTTTTGACAGATTTATAAAAAAAAAAACAGATTAAATAATGAAGACAAATATAGTGCATATATTTAGCAAAATGCTCCTCTAGTTTTTTTTTCTAGCTAAAGCTAACTAACAAGTTCATGGACATTGAATGGCTTTCCTGAGGTAAATAATGTTTACAAGCTGTTTTATTGACGTCCTTCCATGGTTTATACACTGTTTGAGTGATTACATGAGACATGACACATTTCACTAATGTAATAAATTCATGTTTATTTTGTGCTTTAACTAGTGGTAAAGCGAAAGTTTGTTGAATTGCGTGTTAAAATTGACAGAATGTGAAAGGTTCATAATTCATAATGCTTCATAATGGTTCCCCCGTTGCAAGTCTGTGCGCTCTCTAAACTGTCAGAGTGCTGCACTGTAACCGCCTTTGATCCGACAACATCACGTTATAAAGAAACATTTAGAAAATTGATTTTGGACATTTCTGAATCGACTAGAATCGGTAGAAGATAGAATCGTGATTTAAACCAAGCTGAATTTCGAAACGAGTATAAAGCCAAAGTTGTTCTAACTTCTTACTATCTTTGACTTTTGTCTTTAGAATCAAATCCATTAGCTTTTGAAATGTGTTAACTAGCAAGGTTGATGACTTTAGATTAAATAGTGCCAATAACAATTCTAAAAGGCAAACACTTTTTACTGAAATACCACATGAAGCACAGCATAAAAGGAACTGCAATAATAGCAAAACTGGGACTGTCATCATTGCTGCTGTTTGCTATGGCAACATAAAAAATAAAAACAGGACACAAAGGCCATCAGAAGATTATGAAATTTGCTCCAAGAAAAAGAAATGCCTTAACTTGAACTAAACTGGCAGGAGTGCTTTTACAGTAAATGCCTACTGTTTTACAATAAGGCCTTGAGCGACTAACCAGAGTCAGATGGTAGAGTTTAAAAAGCTTACCAGACAGACATTGACTTTAACCTGCACTGTGATTATTGATTATTGGATTGTGCTATTGGACTACATGTTTCTTTATTAATAACTGACTCATATTGTTTGCACTGTTGCAAGCGTTCAGATCCCCCTCGTGCCCTTTCTATATTTAGGAATTCTCTATGGGATGCAGGCGCTGCAACAACTCATTCCTACTGGGAAGGTTAAAGAAAAATAAGAGGGCTTGAATGATGTCTCTTTAAGTTTAAAAATGAATCTTTCAATAACAGCCTTCAATAATGATTCAATAAACATCGTCTTCCAAACAACAGCATCCATGCAAATCCTGTATATTCACACTGTGACAGATTTATAAAACAGTAGGACAAAAATGTCAGACTGAAATGATGTAGGCAAAGTTTCTGATCACCCAATACCTGTCACTGATGTGTGAATCTGGACGGAAATGTGTTGCAAAAGTTCACAACGAGTCATTTTTGCAGTATGGTTTCAAGTATGAAATAAGTACAAGTAAGAAATAAGTATCGAAAGTCCACTTTTGAGTTACCGTGCGTTTTCAACTTCAAGCTCTAGCTTTTGAATTAAATCAATCTAGAGATATCTCACAAATAAACAGCCAAACACAACCTCAAAACAAGTCTAACAGACTGAAAAGCCCATGCATGCAAATTCACAAAACTCATGAAATAAGCTAAATTAACTTCAACTCTAATTTTCAACTCTAAACAGAAGATGTAGAGAACAGAAACTCTCTGAAGGAGCAAAGGCCTTTGAATGATTTTCTGCAGCAAAAGACAGAAGCGAGTGAATTCGACTTCCTGCGGGGGAGTTTTTTTTTTTTTTTTTTTTTGAAGCATCACCTTCAAGCGTCGGGTGTGGGCTGGGCCATTTCTGCTGCCTAACTGCAACACATGCTTTATTCCTAACATGACCATTTGCAATGTGAAATCTATTACATGGTTAAGATGAAAGGGAAGATTTGAGCTGATAGAGTTCCTTTTAAAGAAATGTTGCACACATATGGGCGTTTCTTCAACTACAGGCACTTTTGTGTCACAGGGTTTGATTTAAATATTCTATAAAAGAGTTTTACTAAAACAGACTTAAACTTCAGTAGATTTTGAACAATGAAGGTCGCATTAAAACTGCCGTGAACACTTTTTTTTAACTCTACCTTCAAGATACAGACTTTGAATCTTGAACTATATAATATTTAGGCTAGGACACCTTTAAAGGCCGTTTTCTCAACATGAAACTGAAATCTCTAACACTTACATGCACCTAACATTACGGCTTTATTTCTATCTAAATTCTAAAGGTTTTTACAAAGGGGTTTCTTTGTTAATATATAATTTGCGTGGTAATATATATATATATATATATTTTCTATTTTATTCCTAAAAACATGGTGAATTTTGTTCTGGCTGTTGAAAGTATTTTCTGATTTTATATTGTCTGAGTGATAAAGAGATATGAATCAAAAATCCCCCCAAAAATCTCCTCAGTAAAAAACAACATCAAAAACATTTAACTCTCATGTCAAAAAAAAGAAAAAGAAAAAAAGAGAACGAGAAAAAAAGTTTTCAACCTGGCTCAATCTAACGTTCAGATGTATGTTCTGGAAATGTAGGCTATGTAAATTAGTGCTATTTAGTAAGACAATGGCTCATTTGCATATTAAAACATAACATTTCAGAATACTTGGAATTTAGTCTTAATGTACAGTTATCAACTGGGCAACTATGGAGATAACTGATGATAACTATTCGTTTTTTTTTATACTTTAATCACCCGTGGTGTCGTGCCTTAAATCATATATTCTAAAAACGTTTAGACAATAAATGAAATCTAATTGTCTAAAAGTAAACATTTTCCACCGCAAGACAAGTTAAATAAACTGTGTGAGTGTGAAAAGACAGTTAATATATTTATTTATTTTACAAATGGCCTTAGTTGAACTTGATGAAGACGTATGAATTATGCATGAATAGAGGTGAAATGAGTGCAGCTGAGATTTCCTTCAGGTTACAGACTCCTGTACTCCGTTAATTTATCAACAATCGTAGTCGACAGATTGCCAGTGTGCCAAACTGGCTGTACAGTTACACTAAAGAAAATGATTTATACATGACAGCATGTATAACCTATTGAATCCAATCTAACGTTACAACGTTAACATAATATGCTCTTATAGAGTGCAATACACAAGACAGAGTGTTTTAAAGCAAAAACCACATTCGCACACGAAAACCAATTACTGTAAAGATAAATACTTACTTGTTTGGGGTTGCTTAGCTAGCGACACTGCTAGCCAACTCGAGTGACGATCAACGCACTTGAAACTTCCCAATATCAAAGCGAAACAGTCATTCAATCCATGCTGCTTCTTTTACTCCAAATGTTTTTGTCGCTCAGTGTCAGTCACTTAGATCGACCATCCCGTTAGTTGTCGTAACATTTGACTTACTGTACCACAGCTCGCTAAGGGGTCAAGTTTAGACGGCTAGCTGCGCGTTAGCATGTGCTGTTGCTTCCCATATTTACAAAACATGACCACAGGAGCTTCGCATTTTGCATGCTGTCTCGACTCAATACGACCGCAAAGGCGACGACATATGTTCTTAAATAAAGCCACCAGATGGATATGTTATGGACGCGACATGTCTAACATGTCTTGACAGCTAGCGAGCATGCTAACTCACCCGACATGATAGTCAAGACTATCAGGAGGTCATGCTTTAACAAACCACATCTACTCGTCTTTAAACGACTGTTGTTTTGTCCATCCTTTTCAAAAAGAGTGAAATGAAGAGCAGTTTTAATTTCCAGGACGCAGTCTGTATGTTCCTGTGCTGTCTCAGTGTCTCATATGCAGGTGGCGCCCTGTGCGTACTGCAGTTGACACGCCACTCAGAGTCTCCGCGGGAAGTGTCTCAATACCCAGTGTGCTGCCTACCTAGACAGCATGTCTGGACAGGATAGGTTCATTAGCTTATGTTTCCCCAAAATATGCCTATATGATGCCCAGGCCCAGAAATGCTTAAAGGTTTTAAAACACAACCTGTGTGAAACAGAACAGAATAGTGATTCACTGACCCACAATTCACCGGCTGCTTCATCAGATTACAATCAATCATTAACCAGCCTATAGAGCCTACCAGGACGGGTCCTTTAGATTATTCATGCATTTTATATTTGGTCGTGGTTGAAATGCATATTTTTGGCTGAGTGACTTGGTTAAATAATAGCAAGGAAGTAAAAGTCAGGATGGTGAACTTGTCCTTCATACCGACCCTCTCCTTTTGACCTTTTAGTTTGGTTTTAGGTGAAAGCAAAGTATGTTTGCTATACACATGCTCCACTGCTTATTCAAACTAACTTTTTCCCCCTTTTCAATTGATCAAAATTTCAAACAAATCCATTTACCCAAACACCAAACAGTGTGATGAATCAACAGCATATTTTGACTTGGATTCTTGAGCTATAAACAAAACAAGGGTAACTTTGCACAATGTATGATACATGCTCGGTTTCACACACAAGGCTTAAGCTTAGTCCCAGACTAGAATGCATGTTTGAGCTGTTTTAAATGAAAGCAACTTGCAATGACATATCTTTAATATGTCACTGTCATTGTTTTGTCTCAAGATGCACACCAGTATTTTTTTTTCTAAGGCACATTTATAAAAGCTATAGTCCTAACTGAACTGAAGCCTAATCCTGGCTTAATATAAGCCCTGTCTGTGAAACCAGGCCTATAATTTCTCCAAAATTGTTAGATATGATCAGTGAAATGATCATTCAGAGCCTAAGCAGAGGCACAACAGCAACTTAGCCTTTAAAAACATGCTTTAACAATTCAGTTAAGATATATTGGAAATATTTCATTATTAGTTTATTTATTTATTTATTTAGTCTTGATTACTTAAGCCATCACACTTCAAAATGTTAGAATATCATTGCATTAAATACAATTTCAAACTAAGGGCATTTACTTTTAATTAAGATAGAAAGCATAAACACTTGCAAAAAACAACAGTAGACCATGCTGTACATAAAGCATAAAGGGTCGTAAAACAAACAACAATAATAGGGTACTGTACATATTGTACATTAAAGGTCAGAAAAACAAACAACAAAGACAAAGAGAAAAAAACACAGCTCTCGGACGGAATTAAATGCCAAAGAATAAAAATGTGTTTTAAGACTAGTTTTAAAAAAAGACACAGTTGGGGCCATCCTCACAGACAATGGTAATAAATTCCAGAGTTTAGGGGCAGCTACTGCAAAGGCACGATCTCCCCTGTGCTTCAGTCTTAGGACGACCAGCAGCATATGGTCAGCAGACCTCAGAGACCTTGATGGGACGTGCAGTTGTATAAGGTCAGAAAGGTAAGTTGGGGCTAGGCCATTTAAGGATTTATAAGCAAGCACTAAAACCTTAAAATCATCCTAAAACGGACCGGATGTCAATGTAGGGAAGCCAATATGGGGGAAAGATGTTCCCGTTTACACTTTCGTGTTAAAAGTCGAGCTGCTGCATTCTGCACTAACTGCAAGCGAGAGGCCTGGTTTACATCAACATAAAGGGCATTACAATAGTCTAAACGAGAAGAAATAAAAACATGTAAGCCTTTCAAAATCATAAAAAAAAAAAAAAAAAAAAGGCTGGTTGTCATTATCATGTGACCTACCAGCATCAGTTACGTCACTTCACCTCCATTTACAAATCCTCTCCCGTCGCCTCATGGGATAGTAAAGTGTCCATTTGATGCACACTTCAGAATCTCGCCGGAAGAGGTCATCCGAGTACTTTTTTTTTTCATACTCTTTTATAAGTTCTGTGAAATCGGACATACTTCTTTTGTCATATACAGTTTTCTGCTTACTATATGGAAGTATGCGATTTCATATGCAGCCAACGTTTTATGTGCACAATAAAAAATAATAAAGCACTGTTCAAAACTAAGTCAAAAGGCGTAATATTTCATTTGCTTTAATATTTTTTGTACTCTCTTTTGCCTTCAGAACTGCATTAATTCTTTGTGGTTTAGATTCAACAAGGCCCTGGAAACATACCTCAGAGATTTTGGTCCATATTGACCTGATAGCCTCACGCAGTTGCTGCAGATTTGTCGGCTGCACATCCATGATGCGAATCTCCCATTCCACCACATCCTAAAGTTGCTCTATTGGATTGAGATCTGGTGACTGAGGAGGCGATTTGAGTACAGTGAACTCATTGTCATGTTCAAGAAACCCATTTGAGATGATTTGAGCTTTATGACCATGGCGTGTTATCCTGCTGGAAGTAGCCATCAGAGGATGGGTACATTGTGGTCATAAAGGGGTGGACATGGTCAGCAACAATACTCAGTAGTGTATAAACGATGCTCAGTTGGTAAACACATCCCCCACACCATTACACCACCGCCTGAGCTGTTGAGAGGCAGGATGGATCCATGCATTCATGTTGTTTATGCCTAATTCTGACCCTACCATCTAAATGTCACAGCAGAAATCGAGACTCATCAGACCAGTTAACATTTTTCCAATCTTCTATTTTACAGTTTTGGTGAGTCTGTGCAAATTGTATCCTCAGTTTCCTGTTCTTAGCTGACAGGAGTGGCACCCGGTGTGTTCTTCTGCTGCTGCTGTATCACACCTTCTTCAAGGTTCGATGAAAGATGCTCTTCTGCAGACCTCGGTTATAATGAGTGGTTATTTGAGTTACAGTTGCCTCTCTATCTGCTTGAACCAGTCTGGCCCTTCTCTTCTGACCTCTGGCATCAACAAAGCTTTTTCACCCACAGAACTGCCGCTCACTGGATATTTTCTCTTTTTCTGACCATTCTCTGTAAACCCTAGAGATGGTTGTGCGTGAAAACCCCAGTAGATCAGCAGTTTGTGAAGTACTCAATTAAGACCAGCCCGCCTGGCACCAACAACCATGCCACGTTAAAAGTCACTTAAATCACCTTTCTTCCCCATCCTGATGCTCAGTTTGAACTTCAGTAGATCGTCTTGACCATGCCAAAATGTACAATCTCCTGAACTCCAAACTGAATGTCAGAATGGGAAAGAAAGGTGATTTAAGCAATTTTGAGCATGGCATGGTTGTTGGTGCCAGACGGGCCAGTCTGAGTATTTCACAATCTGCTCAGTTACTGGGATTTTCACGCACAACCATTTCTAGGGTTTACAAAGAATGGTGTGAAAAGGGAAAAACATCCAGTATGCGGCAGTCCTGTGGGCGAAAATGCCTTGTTGATGCTAGAGGTCAGAGGAGAATGGGCCGACTGATTCAAGCTGATAGAAGAGCAACTTTGACTGAAATAACCACTCGTTACAACCGAGGTATGCAGCAAAGCATTTGTGAAGCCACAACACGCACAACCTTGAGGCGGATGGGCTACAACAGCAGAAGACCCCACTGGGTACCACTCATCTCCACTACAAATAGGAAAAAGAGGCTACAATTTGTAAGAGCTCGCCAAAATTGGACAGTTGAAGACTGGAAAAATGTTGCTTGGTCTGATGAGTCTCGATTTCTGTTGAGACATTCAGATGGTAGAGTCAGAATTTGGCGTAAACAGAATGAGAACATGGATCCATCATGCCTTGTTACCACTGTGCAGGCTGGTGGTGGTGGTTTAATTGTGTGGGGGATGTTTTCTTGGCACACTTTAGGCCCCTTAGTGCCAATTGGGCATCGTTTAAATGCCACGGCCTACCTGAGCATTGTTTCTGACCATGTCCATCCCTTTATGGCCACCATATACCCATCCTCTGATGGCTACTTCCAGCAGGATAATGCACCATGCCACAAAGCTCGAATCATTTCAAATTGGTTTCTTGAACATGACAATGAGTTCACTGTACTAAAATGGCCCCCACAGTCACCAGATCTCAACCTAATAGAGCATCTTTGGGATGTGGTGGAACGGGAGCTTCGTGCCCTGGATGTGCATCCCACAAATCTCCATCCACTGCAAGATGCTATCCTATCAATATGGGCCAACATTTCTAAAGAATGCTTTCAGCACCTTGTTGAATCAATCCCACGTAGAATTAAGGCAGTTCTGAAGGGGAAAGGGGGTCAAACACAGTATTAGTATGGTGTTCCTAATAATCCTTTAGGTGAGTGTATATATATATGTATAAAAAATAGTGTATAGTGTATAGTGTATAAAAAATATATATAGCCTATATATATATTATATATATAGGCTATATATATTTTTTCTTTCTTTCTTTCGTTCGTTCTTTCTTTCTTTATGTCATCGAAGGGCAATTGTTTTTACAGCAAGACCTGCATACAAAAAAGACATTATACAATACATAAAAAAATTACATAAAAAATTAAACAAGACAACGACAGGCCCAAACAACTATACTTCCACCTACTCCCCCCATCCCCGAATTTAACAGAGAAATAGAAGTAAGAATAAATGAATGTTTGTACATGTTGCTCCTGACAGAGGGAAATCTTAACCAAGATCCTGAGGGTAAAAACTGAAACTCAGAAGAGAGAGGATTGCAACTAAACATTAAGATGGATTGGGCTTTTCTAACCACCTGGCGATTCAACAGGATAGGGTGACTCTGCTGAATTCCTAAAATCTTACTACTAGTTTTAACAATTTTTTGCCAAATCAGTCTTTGCCTTCACACTAAGACTACCATACCAGCATAACATAGCGAATGTTAAAACGGACTCAGTATAAGATTTGTAAAACAAAGTCATCAAGGACCGATCAACGTTAAACTTGGACAGTCTAGACACACGTTGCTGGCCCTTTTTACAAATCGTGTCATTGATGATATATATCACTGATTTTTGAGACAAGGGACAAGACACGTTTTAGTAGTTCTGTCAGGTCCATAAAGTCAAGAACACACAGACAAAATAATTAAGAATTATTTGAATAGATTGCAAACAGGTTGATGTTCCTGAATTGAAATTTGGCGGTATGGCTCTGTTCAGGGAGTCCTCTGACCTTTCATGAGCACCATGAAATAGCAGAGAGTCAGAGGACAGCAGCAGCATTAGGGAACGCTCACACAGTTTTAGACTGTGAGAGCTAGAATATCCCCCTGTGAACAGAGCAGGCAACATGACATAGCAAATGCCACGTTATGCATAAGGAGGAGCTGGGGAGGTGGCGGGCAGCAGAAGCGAGCAGCGAGCCAGCAGAGCGAGCAGCGAGCCAGCAGAGCGAGCAGCAAGCATGTATGAGCAGGGTGAATGAGCTTTAAATAGGGCGCCTTGTTTGAGCTTTGGCCATTGAACAGCGAGGGGAGTTAACCAGCTAATGCGGCTCAGCTGGAGCAGATCAGCTGACGGGACAGTGTTGATAGCAAATAGCATAAGCAGCTGCTTGACTACCTGGCCTGCCAGAACTGACGCTGACGCTCAATTTATTTCGTATTATTTAATAATACATTATTATAAATTTCATATATTTGTAGACAAAGGTCTCAGCTAATGTACGCCTATTAACAATAATTGCAGACTGAATTTTCACATAGCCTAATAAAATAACAAGATAAAGCAAGACTGTTTCTTTGAGTGTTCTGTCACTAGAGGGAGCCAGTTTCCTCTGTAACACAGAGTTGGCTTCACAAGTCTTTGGATAGAGATATTGACTTGTTAAAAATACCTCAATTTGCATGTATTTAATACAACACAGAGGAATAGATTTACAAGAAGAAAACATTCACATCTTTTTAAACTCATTAGGGGGTCCTAGAGATTATTTCTTCATCTTTTATACAGCTCATACACAAGGCTAGGTATTTTATTCCAATCAGAGGGTTACTGCAGTACAACGTCTGACATCATGATCAGTGTTGCCTTTTCCTGGGGATATCCGTCACAAACAGTGAGGCTGAGAATGGGACAGGGACAGGAAAGCGTTGGAGGAGGGTGGGCTATGCTGAAGAGGTAAGATTTCAGCAAGGACAAGTATTCCTTCAGACACAATTTGCAAAGCCTGGCACTATATGTTTGACTTTACTTCACTTTCCTGTTTTAATGCTGGTTTTCTAAAGGATAATACACAAAAATTAAATAGGCTGTTTTAGGCATGTCTATGATGTAAAGGAAAAGCCTAAATTTACTACATCAATAAGCCTTGGTTTACTAAAATCCATATAGCAAAAAATCTGATCTTTCTCTTAACCATTTTGTTAAGCTCTCTAATTGGCATCATCATCATCATCATCTCTCTCTCTCTCTCTCTCTCTCTCTCTCTCTCTCTCTCTCTCTCTCTCTCTCTCTCTCTCTCTCTCTCTCTCTCTCTCTCTCTCTCTCTCTCTCTCTCTCTCTCTCTCTCTCTCTCTCTCTCTCTCTCTCTCTCTCTCTCTCTCATGTCTGAACTTATGAGGTTGAGCAAGTCGAGATCCTGCCCTACAGCTGTTGTGGTTCAAGGGCAGGAAGCAGCTTGGTTCCCACACAAAGGTACACATCAAACACACAGACCAGTACAGACTCACTTACACACACACAGACAACCGCACAAATGCCAGGCTTGCAAGCATAACACAAAGTACAGTGAACAAATACACACCAAGACAAACAGGACATTCCTACTGTCTGACGTGACGAACCAACAGATTTACAGGCCCTGTTTCCACTTAAACAAATGCTTTAGCTCGCAAATGTCTCCCCTCATGGATCACAGAGTGTCCACACATTTGTCTCATTTCATAGGTTTATTACATGTCTGCTCCCTGAAATTCAGCAGTCAAATGTTTTAGTATAACGACCGCTAAACTGTATATTTGACTGGTGTCAATGGCAATGGTGCTACAGTATATCTCTTGTATCACTTTGTGGACTTTTTGTTCTCAAAGTCAGCAAGGTCAGGAAGCTTTTTTTTTTTATAAATTACTGTAAATAATAATACATGTACACAATTACACATAACACAATTTGAACTTTCTATTTTTCCAAGAATCGGTAAAGAAATTACTAAAAAGTGCATCAGGGTTTTCACAAAAATATTAAGCAGCACAACGGTTTTCAACATTGATAATAATAAGAAATATTTTTGAGCACCAGATCAGCATATTAGAATGATTTCTGAAGACTCTCAGATTATTTTTTTTTTTTTAAATTTTACCTTTAGGGTTACAACATCTTGTTTCACTTGAGCAGTACACTTAAAAGGGCAACTTTGTTAAACCTTATTAACCTTTAAAAGTCCATAGTATTACCCTAAAGGAATAGTTCACTTCAAAATGGAAATTTTGTCATCATTTACTCACCCTCAAGTTGTTTCAAACCTGTATGAATTTCTTTTTCTACTGAACACAAAGGAATATATTTTGAATAATGTCGGTAACCAAACAGTTGATGGACCCCATTGATTTACATTTTTTTTTTGGGTTTGGGGGGGGGTTACACTTTATTTTAAGGTGTCATTGTTACAGTGTAATTTTACATTCAATTACTGAGTCATATTAATTAACTACATGTCCTTAAAGGGATAGAGTATAAGGATTTGGTTGAGGGTTAGTTGCATGTAATTATGCACAATTTACTGTTATTACTATGGTAAGTACATGTAAGATAGGGTCACACTTTATTTTACAGTTTTTCTCCATTGGTTTGGCTCATTTCTTGAAACAGAAATTACATTCTCAAAACAACATGGACAAACCTCCAAACCACTTGGCAATTGTTCACAACAGAATTGAATTTCTCCTTCATTTCATCAAATTGCAAATGTCTAAGTACATGTCTCAATGTCTCAGTACCTCTTTGCAAATGATTAAGTACAGGTAGCCTACATTTAGCACAATTTCCAAGTGAATAGATCTGGTTGATCTAAACTGATTGTCGATTCTCAGTCTAATGGTTGCTCGCTCCAAAACGTGTCAGCGTCATTTCATTGTATAAGTCATCATATGCACAATAGTCTGTTCAATTGTCAAAATTAGTTAAGAACATAATACCATTAATACCATATATGAATCCCTTGGAACATTTGATAAATTTATTACAGCAATTAACAGTCAGGTGAAACTAACTTGACTAACAAAGGAGTTTCACACATCTCAGATGACCAATCAAACAGTATGTTTAGTTACCTGACAGGTTCTGTCCATGACTGTGAATGCTGCCAAACATGTATGTAAAGAGCTTGACCATGCAGGACCAGTACAGTTTCTGAACATGGAGGCACCTGGCCAAGTAAATGAACAAGGGCAACTGCCTGCTCGAGGAAGAGGAAGAGGAAGAAGAAAAGGAGGAGGACGAGGAGTAAAGGTGCGTGGTGGTGGAATAGGGGGAAGAGGCCGAAGAGCACAAAGACACCATGGACGATAGAGTACGGTGGCCAGGAGAGAGAGGGTGAGGACAGCGACCGGTGAAGAACTGTTAGTTGTGAAACTTTATTTACAGCACTGTAGGCTGCATATCATTTTCATTGTTTTTTGTTTGTGTGTCTATATTACAGTATATTACTGTATGCTGTATACATTTTCTTTTTACTCTGATGTATAGAAGTTACTTTATGTGTGTGAATGATAATGGTTACAATTTCCTTGGCAGTATGAGTGTGTGATGTCAAACCTTGGATGTCAAACTCTTACCCTAAAATCCTATTTTTTTTTCCAGTTTTATACACAATTGTATTCTGTTAGCTAGACTAAAAACAGTATAGTAACCATTGTCAATAAAGGACTAGGCTAAGGCTGAAAGGTGGACATGGGGGATATTTCAATGGTCCTCTGCATAGTGACAAAACATCTAAACATTTTGACTTGCAGGGCTTACACAATGCCAAAGAGACGAAGCATTTTGGGGGCACTGACTGTTTAAATGAGAAAGAAATTTAGTTTTGACACATGAGTGAACTGTTTTGGGAGAGGTATGAGCTTTTGCAGGTGAACCATGGTGTTGTGCTGAACTGTAAGACTGTTTTGCCAAATGATCTTAGAGTTTTGAGAATGTAATTTCTGTTTCAAGAAATGAGCCAAACCAATGGAGAAAAACTGTAAGGTGTCCTTGTTACAATGTAATTAAATACTGAGTAATATTAATAAATACTATAGGTTTATGGTTAGGAATAGGGCTTGATTCAGGGTTAGTTGCATGTAATTGCATGATTTATAGTTATTACTATGTAACAAGGACACTGTGACAAAAAAAATGTTAGATTTTTTTCAACCTGAAAAGTTCAGTTAAGTTTCTCTGTAACCTTTTCATAAATATGTGCAGTTTTGTTTAGTAACACATTACTCTATATAACCAAGTGAATAATCACACAGTTCAGTTTTTAGACCGTATACGCCATGCCAACTTTCCACAGGAAACTGTTTTGAAATATCTACCTTCTCTCTCTCTCTCTCTCTCTCTCTCTCAGTTTTGTTTAGTAACACATTACTCTATATAACCAAGTGAATAATCACACAGTTCAGTTTTTAGACCGTATACGCCATGCCAACTTTCCACAGGAAACTGTTTTGAAATATCTACCTCTCTCTCTCTCTCTCTCTCTCTCTCTCTCTCTCTCTCTCTCTCTCTCTCTCTCTCTCTCTCTCTCTCTCTCTCTCTCTCTCTCTCTCTCTCTCTCTCTCTCTCTCTCTCTCTCTCTCTCTCTCTCTCTCTCTCTCTCTCTCTCTCAATTCAATTCAATTCAATTCAGTTCAAATTGCTTTATTGGCATGACTGTATATATTACAATATTGCCAAAGCTTGGAATACATAGGAAAATTATAAAGACATCAAAATACTTGAGTATTATAACATAATACTCTCTCTCTAATAATACTAATAATCTAAATATCTAATCTAATAATAATACTCTCTAACATAATACATCTCTCTCTCTCTCTGACTTTCTATCTATGTATACTCCTATGCTGGGAAGAAAGGCTCAACTCTTTCCCACGGTCCTAGAGCACGTGGTTTAAAATTGGATCCTGAATGACCCACCCTCCCTATTGAAACATCACTGCAGTTCAGCCATTGAGA